>NC_142291.1:38826335-39003097 GCF_965620075.1 Prunus avium
CGCATGATCCAACTGCCAACTGAAACAAACATGCATGTTTAAATTAATGGAAGAAAAAGTTGTCACTAACATAACATGGTCAAAAGTTGTCAAGGAGTGCGCTTTGTTAACATGTTTGCGCAAACCATGAATTTGATTCCACCATTTTTTCTTGGGAAAGATCATAAAGTTGAAGTTCACAAATTTATCAATATATTAATTAGGGTTTTCAGAAGAAAAGGTGATCATAAATTAATGGAAAATACTAAGCTTACCACATTTTTATACCACATTGTTTACCACCTCTCTAATAGAGGTGGGCCCCATTGTATTTGTGGGCTCTACCTCTATTAGAGAGGTGGTAGACAATGTGGTACAAAAATGTGGTAAGCCTAGCATTACCCTAAATTAATTAAATTTAAAAAGAGCCAGCCAGGGAGCAAGATGAAACAAAGAGACCCTTTCATTGGTTTTCAAAGTCACCTCTTTTTCTCTTTTCTTCTTCGTTGCCTAATGGCCATTCTAAAACAAAAGCAGATATGTGAAATATTTTGTTTAAAAAGCAAAGTCTATGGCTAGGGCTCGAATTGTACAAGAAGGAAATATTCTTGTCAGCCATCCTTATGCTAGCCAAAGGCGGATGCAGAAATTTTTCAAAGATCACTCCTGTATATTTTATCATTATAGTTTGACCTCTGTATATTTTATCAAATATCACTCCTTTCTTCTCTGCATCAATTCCTCTAATATTCTCTCTTTTGGTTCAACAATGGATCACACTTTTATCTCACTGGTTAAAATTCCAAAGATGACGAAGATCTTTTTGACAAATCTTTTGGTCTTGTGAGGAATACACTACATCTCTGTTTCACATGAAAAAAAGATATGAATAGTTTTCTGTTGAAAGAATATTTCTGTTGTGGTTAATGGCTTTTATGGTGTAAGAAGCAAGTTCTCATGGTTGTGAAGGCCAAGTCTCTCTATCTTGCTGTCCTATTTTATTCCATGAATGAGTTAAGAATAACCATTAGCTAATTATGGGGAGGGGGAACATAAATAATTACTAATCATCTTCTCCTATTTAAGGCGATATGCGGAGAAAAAACTGCGTAAATCAAATTATTCGTATTAGATTCGAGGATTAGCATTTTTGAACATCAGAACATCCAGTGTACTATCTGTTAATTTCTGAGCAGTTTGTTCATTTGTTTCCTCAAAAGACTATTACAAGTAACTACTAATTTAGCTCTCTTAAGGTGCATACAGGTACAAACTGACCCAAATAATAAATAAATTCATGGGAAATTAAGATGTTTGATTTTTACAGTCAAGTTCAAGGCTCCAATAATGCACATCTGTATATATTGGACCTTCTCAGGCAATCATAGGCTCTGAGCATGAGGACTGGCAAGCAATTCTGATCATTGCTCCATAAAAAAGTTCAAAAACTACATATATTTCACATGCAAATTTTCAGGTGCATGTAATTTCTGAATTATAGTAAATACTTATCCATAAACTTTTGGATTTCATCTTTAAAAATAATATGGTCACATATTCTTACAATGCTCATGCTTCTGTATATTTCATCCAAACAGAGATAAAATTCATCCACTGATTAATTGAACCTATTGCAGCTGAATTAATTGCAGGGTAACTCTTGTCTTAATGAAATTACCTGGGGGGGTTTAAGATGGACAACAAATAAAAGACCAAACACAAAAGATAAACAACATGTTGGATTTTTCCAATATCAGGAAAGGTTCTGGGATTTTTCTAATGGGAACCAGTTTAGGGCAAGGCATCCATTTTGCTGCTAGATGCCTCAGTCTTTTTCTGATGTGAAAATTATAGTAGCTGATAGTACTGTAGTACGGTTCTCTTTGATTTTCGAACTGGTCTGAGTTCCTTGGAAATGCATGTTTTAAGCCGCATAACTTGGAAAGAAAAGTGCAGAGAAGGGTTTAGGGATCTTGCTCTGCTCCACTTCATGTCAGCTGGTGCAAGTGGGCAGGGCAACTATTTTTGCTATCAACTTTAAGAGAAGAATTCAATCCTTTCTTTAGCCAAATTTTTATGGCCAACTTTTGCACTTTGGTTGCCTCTGCAGATTGCGTGAATGAATGTTAGATGCACGAGTTCAACTCAGAATTTCAAATGCTTGGAAAGCCTTAGCCTTTGATGCAGCAGCAAACACCTTTGGTGTAAGATTGCCTAATAAGTTAAAAGAACATGTAATTTGAAATTTTACAAAAGCATGTCCCTTTTTTTTTTTTTTTTTTTTTTTTGGGAATTTACCTAACAAAAGAAGATTTGGGAAAAATAGCAAAAGGGCAGGCCGCCCACAGGGATAAAAAAGCAGGGAGATGTTGCTTTTCTTTTGCTGTGAAGAGTTAAAACTGCTACAAATTTGGGATTTTTGAGTGTGCAATAAGCTTCATGATTAGGTGTAATAACTCTTGCCTTAGAAGACAGTAGAGACCAAAGACAGGTTTCTATTAACTTAAGTGTCCTGTCCACCAATGGGTTCTTCTCGTAATCTCAATTGGTCGGTGATTTTATATGTTTTATGCTGATTGATTTCTGTTGCCACTCAGCTGTTTGGTCATTTAACAACTGCACCTGTTTTTTTTTCTTTTCTTTTTTTCTCTGGTATGGAAGTTGAAACAATTAGTTACTTGACAAATGGGTCCTCTAACATCATCAACTTAGTTTTTGACCCAAACACATGCAATAAAATTGGAATTCTGTGAATGAATATCAAAGAGAATCCTTCTTCCTTTATGTTCTCTCTGTTGGTTTTCATTTGGAAATGGAAGTAATGCAAATGGGTGAGAAAGCATTGTGTTCCCTAACAAATGAGGTAATTGCTCGTTTTCATCACATAAATTGATCCAACCCCACAATTATTTATAGTTAAGCAACAGCAAAAAGTTGTCTTAGCGGCCAAGAATAACACGAAACTCCTTCTAGAACTAGAATTATTACCTCTGTTTTTCTTGGGTTTTCGAATTAGCATCTCTGTTTTCACTGGGCTAAAATTAAACTTGCTCTTATTAAAATCATACAAAGCAAAAACACTGTGAAAGCATCTCCGAAGATTGTTCCCAAGGAAAAAAAGAAAAAACTATTGCAGAATCTGTTTTGATTTTTCAGTTAGAAAATGATTGAACCATTGAAGAAAGCTCAAAAGTCAAAACTATTATTTTTCTCCTGCTTTTTTAAAGACTACGTTAAAGAACAGTTTTTTTAAAGACTCAACCAAACATGCCCTAATGATTTTGATCCGCCCTACAACCACAAATGCCTTTACGACCGTCCAAAATACATTTTAGTTTATTTTGAGTTTCATCTTTTTCGAATTCTAGCTCTCTTTATGTCAATAGGCTTATAATGTGTGGCAGTGTGGAAAATAAAACATATATGTATAATTCTAGTGGGCACAAAAGTTCCTCGCTTCACTAGATTCCACAGTTTATGACTCTACAGGGTAGAGACGCTACAAAAATCCCCCACCATATCTGACTATAAATTCAAGCCCACCCGTTCCACTTCTCTTTCATATTCCTCACCCATCAGTTCCCTACCTCTAAATTTCTCTCAAGCCACCCATCTGCGATTTTACCTAAACAAAAGCCTGGGTTTTGTTTAAAATCTTGTCTTTCGTCTAATTCTCATTCCACTTTTCTCCTAAGACTTCAAATTTCTTACATTTTCATCCAAATTCAAGCTCCCCTCTTTCAAACCCCTCCCCTGTTCTGCCCTTTACTCTGTTTTTTTCTTTTCTATTCAAATCCTTGTTGTGCATATCAACATGTCGTCAACATCAAGCACTGTTTGCCATCAAGGGATGAAATCATGCCTCGAGCCTCTTGTTAGGCTCAAACTGGCTCCACCCAGCTCAAATTTTCCCTCGACCTCTTGTTGCGATTGCAAGCCTGACCCTCAAGAGACAGAGGAAATATCCCACATTGAAAAAACCATCACAACCACAAACAACGACTCGAACTTGATTGATAGCAAGGATGCTGACAAGCCTGGCTGGAGCCTCCTCCAGTCTCTCGGCAACCCGAAAAATCAGACCACCAAAACAGAGACTGAAACAGAGAAAGTCTATGTCCACCCACTTGTGAAGCGCTCTGCTTTAATGCTGAGCCCAAAAAGCTTGGAAATGTGCACTGAAAGCTTAGGCAGCGAGACCGGTAGCGAAAATGGCGGTGATGACTTTTCTCTTTTTTCGCAACTTGATGCTGACATTTCTTTTCTCTCACTTGAAAGTAGTGGAAAAATTAACCCAACATGCACTACCACTACTACTACTATTACAAGTGAGAGTTCTAAAATATCGAGTGACAATAATGTTCGAGCTTCACCAAATAGATTAAAACGTAGTGTTGCTACTAGTTTTCCTCCTCCTTTAACATCTATCAGTGGCTCCAATGGTGTTCAAGTGAGGCCTCACCGAGAAGGCGGCCGCCTAGTTTTGAAAGCCGTTACTGTCAGCTCTCCTCCAACAGCCTATTTCCAAGCCGAGCGTGGTGACGGCAGGCTCAGGCTGCTTTTGTTGAAGGACCCTTCTCCGACCTGTGACATTGAAGAAGCTGGAGAGGATGAATGCGAAGAAGAATGCGCTGTGGAAGATGATCAAGCTGTTGAGGTTGAAGAAGATGAGGTTCAAAATCAAATGGAAGCTGAAAATGAAGCTTATGATTGTGAGGAAGAAAATGGCTTTGATGTTGAAACAGAGGAAATGGATTGGAAGAGTGGAAATGTGAAAACAGAGGAGATGGATGGGAATGCTGGAAATGTTGTTGAAGCAGAGGAGATGGATGGAAATAGTGGAAATGTTGTGGGTGAAAAGGGAATGGGGAAGCTTCCAAGGCCAAGCAGATGCAAAGAAGGTCGGCGTGGGAACAAGAAGATGGTCATGAACTGGCCGGAGTCTTTTTGGGTCGCCACTTAAACACCTCCTCTTCTCTCTGTCTCTGCCTCTGTCTAATGAATATTTACTTATGATTTTCACTTAATCTCTAGATGTTTCAGTCATTAATATTTGAAGCTTCTATAAGCTTCGAATTTCTCCTCAGTATGCTAATGTTAGTTATTATCGTTATTGGACATTTCCATCTCTCTCTCTCTCTCTCTCTCTCTCTCTCTCTCTCTCTCTTATGAATATAATTAACCTATTGTTCCCAACACATGCTTAACAGCAATTAGCAAAAGCCATGAACATTAAATAATTATTAATAATAATACAAACATGAATTAAGCTAGTTAATCAGGACAATTAGCCCGAACCTTTGCAAAGTTGGAATTTCCATTAGGCATTTGAACACACGGGGCCATACTGACAACCAAACGTGTGCAAAGTGACGTAGTTTCACCAACTACCACAATTTTAAAGCATTTTGCTGGTCCTGCTCCCAAATGCTGTTAGCCAATCAAAGGGCCTAGCCATCACTTTCTATGGCTAGCATTTTGGACCATCTCTTGAAAGTGCAGTATGTACTTTGAAAACTTAATCTTCGTTTCCCATGTTCTTCCCAAGCTACTTCTCAGAATTCAAATTATATATGCTACACTTTCCTTACAAACACTGTTGAGTTCAGTATAGTAACATCATTATATATGAATCTAAAACTTAGTTATACCGATTTCATACACGAGGTTGTGTGATGTGTGACAAGTTATCCAATGCATCATATACCGATTTCATATAAAGTCGGGAAATGGTAGGGTTTTAGTTTTGTTTTATCTTACAAGTTTTTACATTTTCCGGATTCTTATACACTTATGCATCATATTTGATACCTTGTGTGGATAAAAGCATCTTTGTATTTATACCCACACACTAACCCAAAAGTGATGATATAAATTCATGTAGTTTTTTGATAACATGTACCCATAAACAAGAACTGAATGGTAGAACAACCCACATTTCCCTCATAAAATAAAATGGCATTTTCATGCAAAGGTAAGTAAATATATATGTTGCAAGTTGTGGGTACGAACGAATGAATGCCTGGTTAAGTATCATGGGGTAGGCCCCGAAAGGTAACATGGACTGACTTCATCAATGTCCATCATCCATGTGGGATCACTTTTTTCCTCTTCCATCTCATGATATTCCTTCCATCACAAGCGTACAAGAGTTGCGCTAAGTCATTGCGATCAAACATATACATGTTGCAAATTTGGCAGTAAAGTTTCTTTACAAATTCCTTGTGACGGCTAACCAATAGTTATTAGAGGTGTTTTTAGAGTACTATTAATTAATTAATTAATTATTATGGTTGATAGCAAATTGAAATCCTCCTCTACTTCTCATTTCTAGGCTATGTTAGCGCGCGTGATTAATAAAACACCTCTTTGCACGGCAGCAAAGAAGCTAAGTAATTTTGAAAGAGAGGACATAAATTATCCACTATACTCATGGGGAGTTGCGCTAAGTCATTGCGATCAAACATATACGTGATTAATAAAACAACATATACGTGATTAATAAAACATCTATTTGCACGGCAACAAGAGTTGTACGATGGGAGTGATTAGAAAGGGAAAGGAAATGAAGCTGTCAACTTTTGCACATGCAACATTCTGTTCAATATACATCATGTGCTTAATTTGAGAGCCTTTTAATTTAGATTAGATAATGGAGTGGAGGCCTTGTCAATATATTATCTCACAAGCACAACAATCAAGTCTTTGTGATCGATCACTTTCATTTTATTGTCAGTTGAAAGTAGTATTAATATCCATCCATGAAAGACACCGGCCGGCATGTTGGTGCGCAATATATAACTGCCTGCCCCAGATTTAGCCATTGATGGGTTTATAAAAATGGCTAACATCACACTCTCTCAGTCTTCATAATAATAGTCTCATACGTACCTCTTTACTGCAGATTTTTTCAGTCTTCACATGGCGCCATGGCTGGTGTTTGGCTATTGTACTAGATTGATCAAGTAGTGGTGAAAGTGAAATAATCCACCGAATTAACGCACATGGATTCAAAGTGGCCAAACTTTGGACAGCGATGGGACTGATTTTTCACCATGACTGTACTATAGTACTTGAAAAATATACAACTCATGTTGTGACTGACTAACCAAAATTGTACGTAGGTTCATATATATATATATATATATATATATATATATATATATATATATATATATATATATATATATACCTTTTGAGCCCGTACTATCATTGAAAGGGATCTGACACATCCCATAATGGAGGGCCGAGATGCTCCCATGAATTCATTTCTTCCCAAATTATATATCAAAGTTATTCCTCCGCTCTCTTAATCCCCGACGACATAATTCGGTTTTTGTACTAATTACTCATATCAATAAAATACTATCGTCATTTTCTAAAAAAGTTACTCCGCCACTCTTACGATTGGTTTGATTTTTATCAATCTCATTGGCCATTGGTGTACATTTTCTTTTATGTAACGTAGAACGTATAAAATATGTCATCTATATTGTTTGTACCATATCTGATCATCTACTCATACAACGACACGTGGATCATGGGGACTCACCCAAGTACCCAAGGCCTTGAACAATCGGTATCGGCTACCGATGGCGTTGCCTCAAAGCTACCAACAGCTGCTACAGGCCCATCCCGTCCACAATCGGTGCCCCTTACCGATTCTGCGCAATCAACCTCAAAGCACCCGCCCGAAATATCTAAGGACTCGTGTCAACCTCACAGGGCCCTCCCATGAGTCCCACATCGAAAGAAAGTACTAAGAGCATACAAAATGCCCTCTATAAATACACCCCTTCACCACAGTACAGGGGTAAGACTTTTCAGCTTGACTTATATACTGATATATTGTCAACAGCAAGAGCTCTTAGAAACCAAACTTACTTCGGCATCGGAGGATCTTAGGCTGGTTCCACACCGGTTCCATAAACCTTACGAGTCTCGACTTCTTTCTATTCAGGATCAACATCCAAGGACAGAAAGAATTGGCATCCAACATTCAATCGATCTCTCGATCGTCCATCTCGCTTGTAAGTTGCACTCATCTCTATCTATTCAGTTTTTAGTGCCAATATATATAGGCATTTTCGGATATATATGATGCAATTTAGTAACATCACGTGATGGTATGATCCGGTCAAAAATTACTTGCCCATCCATCCAATTGGACACAGACACAAGAAAGAGAAAGAAAGGCAAAAAGCACAAAGCCACAGAGACCTCAAATGTTGACATGTCTCCAACCTTTTTTAGCTTTTGCGTTATGTGTATTCTACTTTGTGTCTGAGCCATCTCTCGCTTTTCCTCTCAACTTGTATGCATGGGTAAGGCTGAGTTGGCCTTGTCCCTTGTGTGGTTTTGCTTTTGCACCTGAGAAAATATTACAAATATATATAAATGTTAAATAGGACCGCACCAAGCAAGTTGAGCCCTAGAAGCCCACAAATGATATATGAAGTCCACGACAGGAGACAAAGGCCCTTCCTTGGCCCTGGTCATCGATCTCATCCTGAAAATCTATGTGCCTTGCCCTTGGGAATGGGAAGATTGTAAAATTTCCCACCAATTAATTATGTGTGGTCTTCCACTCAGCAGCAATTAATGCATCGTCACCCTTCTTGTCTTGTCTTACGTGTTCAACTTCATTGCTCTCCACACCACTTGTGTCCAATATATTATTTATTTATATGCCACTCTCTTCCGTACATGCTTGCGTTGGACTTCCATGTCATCAATCTAATCCCTTTTACTCGCTCTCTCTTTCTCTATATATATATATAGAGAGAGAGAGAGAGATGGTAGCTTTAAACCAATGCCACCAGAGTCCTTGGTGCTGTTCGATCAATCGAGATATTATATACTTGTTTGGTGGCTGAAAAACAGAAAACATTTGTTTCTGTAGACATCTTTATCACCAATATTCTAAATGACATATTGATGGTTGAGTTGGTATTGGATTTTACAACCACAGACAGAAAGTGAGAAAGGGCGGGGAGGTGGGGGAAGAGCGATGTCCACGTTAGCAATGATGAAAGTACATACATATAAGGGAAAGCAAAAATAAAATGAAAATCCTCCTCTTAAATTAATGATTCCAAAACACCTGCAAATTGCAATGCAACTATTCGCATTTCATGCAGTGACATGCATTACTTGTATTTAAAGTTAACTCACAATCAATCAAGGTTATAAATACACAAATCCCACATTGATTTGATTATTTTTGTGTAACATATCATATCATTAATAACTATAGTCTATATATATATATAACCAGTGATGAGATGAGAGTGCAAGTGGTATATCTATATATGATCTTGTGAGAATATATATGGTTGACAAATGTTGAAGGGGATGATTCAGAGCAGAAGATCCACGACGGTATCAAAGGAGGACCCCACGATCCTATATGCATTTTTGGATTCTGGATATCTTAGTCTACGCTGTTTTGTTGGGTATCATAAGATTTCTCTGTCTGCTACCTAGCTTGCAATTATTTATCTCTCTCTAAAATAAAAGAAAAAGATTTTCTGATCATCATTTTTGTAATATGTATGTGTCTGTCTCCAATTCGATCAATAGCCCTGGCCCACTCATACCCACCGATTATGCTAACTATAGCTATATAGCTAGGAACCCTAGCTAGTCGAGATGGACAAATCTTTGTGGCAAATCCTAGCCGTACGTCCTTGTTCCTGCCGACTAACAGACACATCAATTACCGTCAATACCAGATGATACACTAAGATTGAATTCAGGGGATTTTTTTTTCCTTTCACATTGCATGCAACATGTTTGTTCTTGATGAAGCTGATCAAATATCTGAATATATATTCATAAAACGACATTCAAATTAATGACTAGCAAGCTTTGATTTGAGTTTAAAGAATATATGATATGATTACCATGCAGAAATTTGCATGGGTGTTATTTGGGTTCTAGTATTAGCAGCTAGCTAGGTTTTTCGATGCCCAGGTTCATTCTTTTGTAACTTCAAAGGCTAAACTTGCATGCGCTATATGTTGATATTTTAGAGTCTGTATACAGCTTTGTAAGGCTTGAGAGGGAAAATCCTCTCACTCTTTAACTTAAATTATAAGTTGTTTATTACAAATTCTATGTTATATATAATATAACAGAGGAGAGATAAAAATCTGAGAGAACTAGGGCCACTCCAGGCCTAGGAGTGGGAGTGGCCCCACCACTGAATGTGGGGACAAATATCTTGGCCGCAGAGATGCATGAAGGAAACTAGTCAAAAGCATGCAGCTAAAAGCAATCGCTTGAGATCTTGTGAGGAATAAAATTGCTCCTTCATGTCAGGCAGATAGATCACAGAGAGAGACTTGACTAAGGGAGGTTCTTCTTGGGAGTGATGGATGGAATCAATGAAATAAGATTTTGTTTTCCTCTTTCCCCTCCAACTTGGTCTGATATTTCGATCTTCCAAAATCCCACCTTTTCAAATATTATTCTTTTTCTTTTTCAAAAGTTCAAATACATTTACTTAATTTATTAGATGTCAATAATCAAGTCACGATAATTAAAGACATCTCTGAACGTTTAATTTAACCACACTTGAATTTTATTTTATTTTTTAAATATTTATGAAACAAGAAAAAACTTACAAAGAAGATTCCATACACCAAAACAATTTTAAATTTTAAGAAAATCAGAAAACCAAATACAAAGTTGTGAATAAGGCCCCAATTGAAGGTTTTTGTGGGTGAGATTATGGAAAATTTTGGCCAACAAGTTCAATCAGGTAAGCATAAAGAGGAACATGAACATCTGGATTGAAGGCAGAGACACCCTTTAGACAAAATCATAAGTCTATGTTCCCTTGCTCACTCAACCTAGCTAGCATCATTTAGGATTTAGCTAGTCACACGTTAAAAATCAAATGCACCCACTAATGGAGCTACATTAACAAATATGCACGTCCATCCAGTCACGGGGCGCCCAAATTGGCGCAGACAACTTTTTGCCGAAATTACACATCATTACTGCATGAAGCAATCTGAGTCGACATCACTTGCAACTAAAATGTCTACACTTTGCTTACTATATTGATCTTAAAAGTTTATTGTGTGGGAGTTTGATTTTACATGCCTAAACAACTGAGATTAGCGAGGAGCTTGTAGCTTAAGTGGTTAAGAACAGTTGCACCCAAGGTCCAGTATTCGAATCCCCCTCCCTCACTATCGCTTGTATCCCAAAATAAATAAATAAACAACTGAGATTGATAGTGGATGGATTTCAGATTGGACGACCCTCTATATGTATTAAGCTTAAGAAGCCCATTCTTGATACGATTTATTCGGAGGCAATCTATTAAGTTCCATTTTCACTTCAATGAAGCCCAGCCCAAGAACTAACACGTTTGCTTGTTGGCTCGTTCTTTCAGTATTTTGACGGCAAAAAGAAAGGGATAACTTCTCTCAGCATCAAACTTCATTATTATTAATAACCTTGATGTTGCACTACTGTTTAAATTACAAGCAATTCTTACCTGGAGTATAATGTATAAGGAGATTTGTAAATATTAAAGGAAATCAGCCCTCTCTGGGAGAAAAATAATTGCAAGCAATTTCTATACATGTGCTGTTTTGAGAATGTCCCAATAGAACTTGTCCCAAAAGTTTCTGGGAAAATCCACGCAAAACTAACCCATCAACGAAATTGTTGTCGTAGACTGCAACAGCAATTGATTGATGGCCAAATCCCGGCACCTAACCGGAAGTGTTTCTCCTTGCTGAATACACACGATACGCTGCCAGTCCAACAAAGGCAGCAGCAGCGCCAACTATAAAACAATATAACAGATCTATATAGTAAGTGTGTACGAACTCAGAAGAGAATTCTTAGAGAGAGAGAGGAGAGAGTGAAACATACCTGAAACACACATAAGTGATCGATTAACAACCTGGAGGTACTTCTTGCGGTTCTTCCTAGTCTCAGTTTCAGGAATACTCAAGTGAGGATGCTCAGCTACACTTACAATTCTATTGAACACATGATTCATAGTGTTCAACTTCATGCTCACACGAACAGGTGCCTCTATGCCCAATTCCTGACTAATCTGAAGAAAATAGTAAAAAAATCATAATTATTAGCTACTTTCTCCCTCAAATAAACAACATGAAGCAAAATCACAACTTCATGGAGTAGTTGATCATTCATTTCCAAACATATGCAAGTATGTGAAGACAAAACAATGAACACTTGTATACCCCTAGTGAATCTCGTACTGCCATTGGATATGGATCCAGATCATCCTTAGCAGCAATAAGGAGGCAAGGTACACCATAGCCACTTTCTTCTCCTTGCTTAGCAACCTCCACAAGGAGCTCTCTTGATCTCTTCCATGAATGTTCACTTGAACTGGAAAGTGAAAAACAATGTCACAGCATGATATCACTGACACAAACAGAACTTAGAATTCTTCTGGCATATCTAAGTTATTCAAACAATGCCACAAAAGGCACGTATAACGAACCGATCTACATGCTACAAATATTAGATAAACAAATTGATCGAAGTATTTATATGAATCTAACCATCAAAAGGTCTAAATTTTTAACGTGCAGCTTCTAAGTTTGATTAACTTTTTGGCCATTTTTCCCTGTATTTGTATGAATCTAACCATAAAAAACAAAGCTATTTGCAAATTTTGAACTAGTCCAGACAAACCAAACCACCAAACCTTAGGTTCTAAGAAATCACATCTCCTCTCACGGTTTGACTTTGTGTTAAGCCTAGTCTGAAGCAAACAAAACCAAGGTAGTACCCCTATATACAGAATGCCTTGAATTGTTAAAATTATATACATACATGAGTAAACCATGCAAAATTATGTTAAATCCTATAACATGCCAGTAATCGAAATTGGTCAACAACTCACAAAAGAAAAGCCTAACACACATTACACTTGTGCTCCATTTTGTGGAAAATTGAAATAATAAATTTTTTAATTTTAATGAACAAAAGAAAATCAAATCACCTGTCATGGACAAAGACAGCTACATCACAGGCTGCCAAAAAGGTCTTCTTAGACAAAAAGGTTTGAACTTCGTCTTCTGGTATCTCTCTCAATACAAGAGTCTTCTTATTCCCCTATAGCACAAGTCACAACATCAATTAATGGATAAATTTAGGTCCAGGATATTAGAAATCATATAGGCAATCATGTTTGTTCATTTCTTTTGTTTGCCACATATCCATTTACTTTCATCCAGGAATTTATCAAACTTGCGCTCTTCTCGCAAAAACAATTTCAACACATGTAAGAATTTTTTTAATATTTGACGGTACTCACCCCAACCTGGTTAACAACATTCACTGCAAAACGCTCACCAGTTGTTGTAGTGTCACTCTTTGAGAAAGGCCTGAGGTTGAAATTGGCAACAATAAATTAACAATGTCAAACGAAAAATAAATGATGTACAGTCACCACAAATAAATTCTGAAATGGACAGAGTCAAACAGGAAGTAGGTAGCAGATATGGCGATAGCTGAAAATTCATAATATAATGCTTGGGCACCCAAGTGTGGCACATCCATGTGAGCTTTCTCTCAATTTGGAAAAAAAGAAAATAAGGTTATTTCAGGGGTAAAATATTTCAATTGTGTACAACTCTATAGCTGCATTTGAGAGAATTTTGTTTTTAACCAAGGATTGAAAACAAATGGGAGATAAGGTATTGAGTAAAATTTGGAAGTGTGAGTCAATAGGTTAAATTTGTACAGTCACCTCTTCCTCTTCATTTTATATAGTAATACAGAGTACTAGATACCATATTGAGTACAGTAAAGTTGGAGAGCAATACCTTCCTATGAATGAATTCAAAAGAGCAGTTTTTCCTGCATTTTTAGGACCAAACACGAAGCAGTGGAAGACATTTCTTTCAGTTTTTTGCTTTTTACGATCTACTGATCTTCTTCTAGTAACATGGAGCGCAGAAGCAGGAGCACCAGTGTATCCAATGTATATCAAGTTAGCCATACTTTTCTTTGGATCTATTAGTGTCATGAGGGCCCACTGGAATCACACATAAAACACAAATACAGTTACAGCTTACAATTGACTTAACGAGATTAAAAGAAAGACACTTTTATGATCCAGAAATAGATAAAACAAAAAATGGTGACAAATATAAGCAGCTACTCTAAACAGGGTAGCAACAAGAAAGAAGATATACCTCAGACAGGAACGCATTAAGAGGTAAATTCCCTGATGATGTTATCTCTGCAGCATCTTCAAAAGGTAGCTCACTCCAAGGACTGAAAAAAAAACATTGAAGACAATACTAAGAAATCTATTATGGAGAATAAAAAGAAACCAAGATAGGGACATTCATTATGTAATCCCACAACATACAGCTGGCAGTTAATTAAAAATAATTGAAAAAGGTAGAAAAGCATAGAGATAGATCAGGACTTCATGGAGGTGGCAGTTAAATAAAAAATACTTGAAGACATTAATACATGTAGCTCAGGAAACTATCACAATTAGAAGTATTATATCATAGAAAATACAGAAACTATGAAACATTTTGAACGTGACATCCTGGCTATCTGGACTTACCATTTGAGAACTTAAAGTTAAATTCATCACCAGACAGATTAAAGATGACTCCATCATTAATATGTTTCAGCAACTCATAAAGCTGAACTATATTGTCAGGATGTTATTCCAACAATCAAGAGGTGTGAGTAAATATTTAATTGTGCGTGAGGAACAGAAAATCTACTGCCCATAAAACAGCAGATATAAGCTGAAGCACACATCTATTAAGTAACTTCAGAACCTTGCAGGCAGCAGAGATGCCCCCTTCTCAGCTGGCACAAGCAGCATTATATGCAGGTAACCATTACAGTGGGGTTTCATTGAATAAGTAATGAAAACAAAACTAGGTATGCAAGCAAATATAATGAAATATATACTGAAAACTATTGAACAAATTCTAATAATAATTGAATTCACCTTTCTGGAGCAGTAGCAAATAGGTCCTCAAGCTGATGTGGTTGTAGGGCTCCGTCCTAGTTGCCAAGGTACATTTGGAAATAAAATGACAGAATAATCATTAGCACCGTAAACATAGACAAAACATAAATTACATTGCAAAGGCATAGAAAGTATGGTGAGAATAGATATCAGGGTATACATTATCAGTGTCGAATAAACGGAAGATCCCCCTCAGGAACTCAACAGCTTCAGTTGTCAGCTCCACGCTCTAAAACAAGACGTTTAAGAATAAGTATTGCATATTCACCTTTAAAAAACAAAGTATTATGAAATATGACGATAAAAAATAAACACATTGGCAGGAGCCAATAAACAGATTTTCTATTCATTAGTATTACAATGCTAAAGTTTTTATCATAAAAGCTTGCATCTATGCCTTCTAATGAACAAAAACAGTGTAGCAACACTAAAACTTCAAAATAACAAGACCTTTTGAGCTATACCTGATCTGGAGCACGCTTGGATGGAACTGGAACAAACTCATCTGCAAGTTTTAGGTCATCATCATATCCAAATTTTCTCAAGACTGCCCAAGTTGTCTCAAGACGTCCTTTCTCAATGAAAAGAGCATGAAGAAAAAGGAACCCACTGAGGGTAAGACCAATATCGTTGATACCATCTGGTAGCTTCTCATGTACAACTCTTTTAACTCCCACAATTTCAGCAGGCTGTAGTGGAGCATTAAAACATTTAACCTGTTTGTGGCAGTTACCAAATGTCAAACTTCCAAATAAGTGACTGAAAAACGTTTGGAAGACACACAACAGAAAAGGGAAAAAGGAAACCTGGAATTCATTCAGTTCTGAATCATTGAGGGCACCGTCCATGTCATGATCACAAAGAGTAAATATCCTTCTCAAAGCGCTAATGCATCGAGGTTGCAGAGCTTGCCTTTCTTGATCAAACAACGGGGTTGTTGGATGAAGGACTGCCTTCTGAGCATAATAAAATACTTCCGGAACCTATAAACAAGTAATTTACAATGTTCAAACATCAAGATCTCTTACCTTTATATAACAAGGGAAACAAAAGTGTTTAGGCATCTGAATATACCTGATTATTAGAGGCTGCTGAACACTCAATGCAAGTCTCGATTTCCCTAAATTTCTGCATGATAGGTGACATCACCTGCTCCATGCTCATTGGCGCCTGCTCGTCTTGCAATTCTAACTTGCATCCCACCAGAATAACCGGCACCTTCACCTAACCATTTACAATTTTCTCATAACATCAATTAACTAACTAATTGAAAATCAACAAGAAAAACAATGCCATGCCAGTAAAACAATAGAATTACAAACCCCCAAGTGACGAAGCTCAGGCAGCCAGTAAGTAGAGAGACGACTGAGCGTCATCGGTTGATCACAGGCATAAGTTAACACCACCACATCAGCCCGCTTCAATTCTTCATTGCGCTTACTACTATTCTCCAAGCTAAATATATTTTATCAACACAAACTTCAATCAAAAACAGCTATTTTCGTTTTTTCTTGGCAAAAAAGAAATTGCAATTTTCGTTCTTATTTTCCAGTGTGTATGTATAGACATACCTGGAAGAGGTATCGATGACGGTGAGGGGAACGAGATCGTTGTACAAATCGGCGGGGAGGCGCGTCGGCGGGAGCACAGGAGGGACGTTTCGGTCGAAGGCTTCGGTGGCCACTGCAGAGATCAAGGTCGACTTGCCGGTGCCACGGTCACCGGCGACAACGACTCGGACGCCGGTGCGTTTTCCGCCATAGATACCTGTTGCTGACATCTTCGTCTTGGGCCAACAGAAAAGCGCGAACTGAGAGTCGCAGGGTTTTATGTTGAACGTATCAATATCAATGAAGGCGTGAGATTGACGACGGTGTCTGAGCTGCCGTTTGAGTGATGATTTGTTAGTTTGGCGACAAGTCACTTTTCATTCTGTGGTTTTAATTTTGGCAATTTGACCCTTGAATTTTGATTCTATTACAATTCAAAGATATATCTTGTATTTCAACAAAAGTAAAAAAGACATTCTTGTATTTTGATTCTATTACAATTCAAGGACATGTCTTGTATTTCAACAAAAATAAAAAAGACATGTCTTGTATTTTGATTCTATCATAATTCGAAGACTATCTAAACTTCCGTACAATTTCACAATAGAATTAGTACATATTTATTGAGAGCATTTTTACTCACCACTTTAATCCAATATGTACTATCACCATTATTCTCAACATTTGATACGTATACATGAGCATAACCATGATTCCATAAATACAAAGCAAAAGTTAACTATAGTTAGGTTCATAAACACGTGTCGAGTGGTGATGATACACATTAGGTTAAAGTGGTGAGCAAAAATATTTTCTATATTCATTCTATATGTGTGTATTTTAGATAGAATTTAGGATGAAATTGTATGAAAATTTAGATGTCTCTTTAAATTACGAGAGAATCAAATTACAAAGATTAAATTGACAAAATTAAAACTACATACATATACCAAAATGAAAAAATCGACAAATTAGAGAGACCAAAAGTGATGTTAATTTTTGTCTTACTGTAGTTTTCAGCCCAGTTTAATTCTTCGTGGCCCAAAATGGCCCAGTTTAATTATTCTTGGCCCAACAAAAGCTCAATGCCCAAGACGGCGACGTCGAGAGTTGAGGGTCTTGAGACTGACAGTAGCTGAGACTGGCAAAGAGGTTCAATAACTGAAGGAAGATGTTAATTCGAACCCTGCGGAGCTCCATCGCCGCCGTCCGCCACTTCACGGCAGAGGCGCATGTGGAGACGAAGGCGGCGACCGCCAGCGTGGAGAAAAGCTCGAGCGGTGGCCGAGACACGCTGGGAAGGAGACTTATGAGCCTGGTGTTTCCAAAACGCAGCGCTGTGATTGCCATACGGAAATGGAAAGAGGAAGGGCACACGGTGCGCAAGTATGAGCTCAATCGCATCGTTCGTGAGCTTCGCAAGCTCAAGCGATACAAACACGCACTCGAGGTTGGTTTGTTTAACAAAAACCCTTGTGTTTATGCTCTGTTCAAGATAAAATTTTAATCTTTGGTTTGCTCTTTATGCTTTTGCTTAGTTGTAGAAAGTGAGAAGTACTTTTAGGATTGATTGTGTTGGGGGGTTTTTTATGCATGGTTGAGTTTGCGTAAATGGTCTGAGTTGATAGGTTTAAATGAGTGTATATTGTTACAGAGCATATAGCAATTTGTTACCCTGTCAAATTTGCTTTAAGCATTTGAAGGTGTAAGGTATTTGAATTCTGTTGAAGTTGAATTGGTGAAGTGAAAATTGGAATGCTTTTGGTCTGGTTGATAATGTTGGTCTTACAGAAGTACTTTTCCAAGTGTCCAGCTTTTAGTATTTTTGTTTAGGAATTATAATGAAGGTGTGACTGTTGAGTATTCCAACTCTCAAGAATGCGCGCTGGGGGATAATTGAATTTGCATATGGAGTGATTGTAAAATTTGTTCAAGAAAACCTTCAAGTTAATGTGGCTCTCGAGAGGGCTATTGTTTTCCTGTCTTCTGTTTTCATTCATGGGCGGTGATATAAGTTTCAGCTAACTTTTGTACAGTTGAACATGATCTATAAGTTTGTATTAAAAAAGTGATTGTGTAAATATGGAATTGATATGTATTCTCTCGCGGTTGCAGTCTGCTAGAATTTTCTGCTTGGTGACCCTAGGCCTTTCTGCTAACTTTTTCCCTTCCATTTTCCTTTTCAATTTCTTATATGTTGGCTTCTTGGTTATAGCTACCTTAGTTATTGGGATGCCAAATAAATCTAGTTGGATGTTTCATAACTTATTGAGCTTTTCGGCAAATTATTTCCTTTTCAACTGGCCTCCTATTTTAATTTTGAACATTGTTTATGCAGATATGTGAATGGATGACATTACAACAAGATATGAAGCTACTACCAGGTGATTATGCCGTTCAGTTAGACTTGATTGCAAAAGTTCGTGGCTTAAGTAGTGCGGAAAAGTTTTTTGAGGATCTTCCTGATCAGATGACAGACCGCCCCACCTGTACAGCTCTTCTGCATACCTATGTGCAGAATAAATTGTCTGACAAAGCAG
Source organism: Prunus avium (assembly GCF_965620075.1). Lineage (NCBI taxonomy): Eukaryota > Viridiplantae > Streptophyta > Magnoliopsida > Rosales > Rosaceae > Prunus > Prunus avium. Next base: position 38,845,412 of record NC_142291.1, read on the forward strand.
AAGCTCTGATGGCAAAGATGTCACAGTGTGGTTACATGAAGCATCCCCTTGCTTATAACCACATGTTGTCCTTGTACGTTTCCAATAGGCAATTTGACAAGGTTCCAGAAGTAATTCAGGAGTTGAAGAGTAATACTTCGCCAGATGTTGTTACTTACAATCTGTGGTTAACCATTTGTGCTTTGCAAAGTGATGTTGAAACTGCAGAAAAAGTTTTCCTTGAGTTAAAGAAGGCAAAGCTAAATCCTGACTGGGTTACCTTTAGTACTTTAACCAACTTGTACATAAAAAGTTTGCTGACCGAAAAAGCAGCAGTTACCTTGAAGGAGATGGAGAAATTAGCATCTCGGAAAAATCGAGTTGCATATTCATCCCTGCTCAGCCTGCATACAAACATCGGCGATAAGGATGGTGTTTGGCGAATCTGGAAGAAAATGAAATCATGTTTCCGCAAAATGAATGATGCTGAGTACACATGTATGCTATCTTCGCTTGTGAAACTCAAGGAGTTTGAAGAAGCTGAGAAACTCTATACTGAGTGGGAGTCTGTTTCTGAGACTCATGATGCCAGGGTTTCAAATATACTTCTTGCAGCGTATATCAACAATGACCAAATGGAAATGGCTGAAACATTTCATAATCGCATGGTGCAAAATGGCATAACGCCTTGTTACAGTACTTGGGAGCTTCTTACATGGGGTTTTTTGAAACAAAAACGTACGGAAAAAGTGCTAGATAATTTTAAGAAAGCTGTCGGTAGTGTGAAAAGATGGGATCCTGACAAAATATTGATTGGAGAAGTATTTAACAGGCTCAAGGAGGAAGGCAATATACAAGGGGCAGAGGAACTATTGGTGTTTCTTCGGAATGCTGGTCATGTGAGCACTGAGATATATAATTCACTTCTAAGAACTTATGCAGAAGCTGGTAAAATGCCACTTATAGTTGCAGAAAGGATGGAGAAGGACAATGTTCAGTTGGATGAAGAGACTTGCAGACTTATAAAACAGACTAGCACAATGTGCGTGAGCGAAGTTCCTAGCATACGCTCTTGAATGCAAGTGTGAGATGAAATTTACTTCCAGAAAATTAGTAGAATTTGTTCTTTTTCAGCTAACTTTTTGTAGCCATAATAGTTTTACTTATATGATGCTTCAAATTATAGATTGCATTTGTTTTCTTGATCTTTGAATTTGCTTGTTTATGTTGGCTGGATAACAAGAAGGTAGGATTTGAATGTGATCAAGAAAGAATGCTGTTCATTGTTCTGAAACCAAATCTATATATGTGTTGCTTCGTTTCTTTTCTTTTCCATTGTTTTTGGGGGGTTTATGGGCAGAAAGTTTTGCAGTTTACCTAATGGATTTCGAACAGTTTCTGGTTCAACAAGCAGTTTGACGGATGAATATGGGCAGTAGAGCTGTAAATGTATGTCAAATTGGGGGTTGATTAATTGGGTCAATGATCTTTACACCAGTATATATTTGTTTCAATCAAGCTAGGTCTTCCTTGACCTGCCAAACCCAACTGAACTGCCACTTCTGTTGACCTAGCACTTTGCAATCTTTTTGGGTTGGGGCTGGCTGACCCACTTTTATTTTGTCGGATTCTTATAGAACTGAGCTTTCAACCAAAACTACACTAACAGTCCCTCCATCTCTCATTGATTGCAAAGTTCACCCCAAAAAAAGAAGAAGATAAAATTAAGTATTTATCAATAGATACAATGTAATTATAAAGTGATTTACAAACTGTGTTAAGATTATATACAAGCAATTGAACTATAAATACTTAATTAAAATGCGTAAACTTGAAGTTTCACATTGTAAATATAACCTATATGTAAAATGAAGGGGGGTAGATTTACTGTTTGGTCAATTGACCTAACCCGCATATGCTAAACCAAATTATACTTAAATTTAATGTGTTTTCAAAATGGCAAATACCAAGAGCTTTGGTTCCCAGTAATTATCATACAAAAAATAAGATAATATATACAAAACCTAACTTTGATATATTTGCTTGTGTATGTCACATGTGGAACCCACTTTCCTAAACCATACTTTGAACAGATGGACTGATGGTAGCGTTGGTAAGGTGGTTAAGAAGAAGAGGCACTGTATACAAAGTGGTACACTTAATTCGAGTGTGGTTTATTTTGTATATTAAAATTCTGACCAAAATTTAAGGGGGAAAAAAAAACTTTTAGAAATAAAAACAGGTTATGGCGGAAGGAGCCAACATCAGAACGTTACGTGAAGAATAACTGCAACGACCAAATAGGAAGAGGGGTTTACCGAACCCAACCCAACCCAACCCACGTCCACGTCCATGTCCCACTTAGACCTATACACACTCAAATTACGAAAATGCCCATCTTTTTATCAGAAAACTACATGAACCCAATTATGATATATTTGGCTACTGGTCAGACCCATTTTCCACGTATAATGACCTTTACCCCCCTGCATTTCTAATTCTGGATAATTGATTTTAGAGTTTTTTAAAAAAATACAAGCGGTAGTTTAATTTACCGCCGGAAAACTTGAATTTGGGTGTAAAGAAATGAGCTCTATGTCATAGAATTTTATTAAGAAACACAAGATTTGTTGGATGGTTAACCATGTGGGCATTGACTTATTTAAACCAATATAGGAAAGTAACTCTAAATTAATCCAATCTATTTGAAGGTGAACTAGAATTTAGGTGCAAAAGAACGAGTAAACTTCTATTCATAAACCCAAAATTTGTTGAATGATAGGCCATGCGGACATTGACTTAGTTAAACCAATGTAGGAAAGTAACTTTTGATAGATCCCTTTATTTCATTAGGTTTTATCATCATTTTTGGTCTATACATATGGTTTGATATTAGTGAGTAAAAGTCAAAATAATTTTGAATTTGGATATAAATAAAACAGTCAACGACAGAGTTTAATTCGAATTTAAATACCAATTAATACGCAAGTGACAAACATGGAAGATACTTGGAGTTTGAGCAGTTATAAAAGATAATTGGAGTATTTAATTTTCAAATTTCCAATCATGCATGGATTATAGGGTTAATCATCATAAATCAAACAAATTGTATTTGACCTGGAAAGGTCAAAGTGGTCATTAAGGAAAATCCAACCCACATAGAACCGGCAAACCGCATCTTGGTTTTGTGCGTAATTCTAGTCGTAAACTAGGGTCAATTAATAAATTTGAATTTGTTAAGAACTGCGCTGGCATAGTCTCGCAGTTGAGGATTTAACAAAGACGCGACCCCAAACGACGACGTCTCGTGAAAAGTCTAAAAAGAAAACATATTTACACGCGCTTTTGGAGAGAGAGAGAGAGAGAGAGAGAGAGTTAATTTAGTTTTCTCACACATGAGACTTGGGCTATGAATTATAGGATTTTCTCTCTCTTAATTTGGTTATGTTCTGAGAGAGGGAGTGAGTATTTAGTTGCGTTGCAGGTTGGAAGTTGGAGCTCACAATCACAACTCGCAACCCCCCCCCCCCCCCCCCCCCCCACCCTCTCTCTCTCTCTCTCTCTCTCTCTCAAGTGAAATAAAATCCTCTCTCTCTAATCTCTATCTGTGTCTCTGTGTATATTTTTCCATGGCTGCGATGGAAGGAGAGGTTGGTTTTGAAGAAGGAATGTTGTGGCGGCCGTCACAAGTTCTGGACGAAGCAATATGCGACACAAAGGTTGATATATACACATATACATATTCTAAATTCTTCCATCTTTATATTTTTGTTTTGGCTCACTCCAAAATTTATTGAGTTTGTATTATTTGTGTTTGATTTCTTAATTTGAAGGCATACTCGAGGCTTCAAGTGCAGCACCACCAGCATCATCATTTGGTACGTACTTTCTCTCTTTTGTTTCTGTTTTTGTTTTTGTGGTTTTTTTGTTCTGCAACAATGTCTGTGAAAATGGTGGAGACGAAGATGGAAATTTTGACGCTGGGATTTTGGAGATTCTGGTTTTTACTACCGCGACACTTTTGACATGGTTTTGGGAAATAGTAGATAGGATCAATAGATAGATTTTTATTTTTTGTCAAAGGACCAACAACAAACCTACTCTTTTTAATTTATCAGAATTACAAACCCACTCATGACACTACGTACTTACTCAACAGCCAGGATTAGGTTATACATAATTGGTCTAGATCTACCTAACCATTTCAGGAGAGTAATATATAGGTATTGGTCATTTTCGTTGTTAATTCACTGATAAACAATAAAATATGGCTGCCTTCATTTGTGTGTGTATATATATATACACATAAATTCTCATATGCAGACTGTCTAAATGAGAGAATAATAACTTATATATAGAAATTCTCCTATGCGTATGTCCGGATGTTACCGTGCAGACGTCATTGTAAACAGGGAAGAAAGCTTGAAGGGGTAGTAGAAAATATATATGGGGGAGTTTTTTTCTTCTAAATTTTGGTAATGGAAATCTTATTGAAGAAATGATTGATGAATTTAGTTATAAACCCTTCCCAATACATTTAAGGCATACTTGGTTCTTAAGAAAAGAAAAATATATATAGTTGGAGGCGTGTTTTGGGGGAGTAATTAATTTAGAGTTGTGATGTGGGGAGGGGAGCTACCATGTTTTCTTCGAAAATTCCCCATACCTGGCTTAGGGATTAAGTAATGTCGACTTTAAAATAAACAAACACATTGGAATTAAAATTTAAAACAAATTAAGTTATCTTAGTGTTTCTTTGACTAAAATGTGTCATTGTCACCAATTGCAGAACTCAAAACCTAGCTCAATTAGACCTCATAATCATAGACCAAAAGCCAATGTGAATTGGTCATCTGGAGGGCCTGGAATGCAAGCTATATTCCTGGATTCTTCTAGCCAAAGATCATGTGGCACTGGCGTTTTTCTTCCTCAAAGAGCAGGCTCCAACTCCCACAAAACTAAAAACCCAGGTTCGCAAGTTTGTTTCGATTAAAATACTATATATATATATATATATATATATATATATATATATATATATATATATATATATATGTGCTTTCAATTTTCTATTGAAATACTTATATATTAATTGTTGCATGCAGCTTGTGCTCCTGTTCTTCTGCCCTCCCGTGTGGTTCAAGCTCTCAACCTCAATGTTCATGCCCTAGGCCTCCAAATTTCACCCCGACAAGGTTAATTTCATGCTCTCTTAATTTGAACTATGTATATTTTTAATAAATGAATTTATTGCTAAGAAATTAGGGTTTCTTTCAGATGTTAAGGATCATAAACGAAAAGACGGTGATTGTATTTCGGCTCATAATAAAAGTGGAAATAAAGATGTTCCATCGACTCAATGCTACATTATTTCTCAAAATCCAAATTCTTCCCCGGAGTTATTTCTTCCCAAGGAATGGACATACTAGCGGAGAATGTGTGGAACAATTATACATGTATACAAGAGAAACTCGTCATAAAAGGCTAATCTCTCCTGGCTATATGATTGATGTGCTTTAAATAATCTTGATCATGTTATGTAGCTTTAAATAATATCAGCTCGATGTTCCGTTTTGTACAAGTGCTTTGATATATATTTTAATGGTTTATATGTATAATGTGTACACTTTAAATTGATATTGCAACTCTACAAGGTCCGATTTCAGGAGTAGATAACTAGTATGGTTGTAAGAAATCCAACAATAAACGAAGTAGAAACAAGTATAGCTAGGAGATTATCTTATTAATATTTTACAAATAATTATGGGGTTTCCATGGTATCAACAATCCTTTTAAAATAAAAAAAATTATCAAGTAAAACAAAGCATTATTTTAATAATAGTATACGATATTAAATTATTTTAATACTCTTCTTACATGACTAACTAATGCAACCCACACATCCTAGTTTAGATAATACACGCTTAATTATACAATTAGGGAAAAAGAACACACACGTTCACGTGAAAAATTCCATTTTCATCTTCTTCTCCATAGGGTTCTTCTTTGCTATCTTCTCCACTGGTTATTCTCTTCACTCTTCTCTGCTATCTTCTCCATTGGTTAGACTCTTGAAAATTATGTGTATAATACGTAAATTAAAAGCCCTTTTAACTTCCAACTAAATTACTCCATTTCCCTATGAATTTAAATTTTCATTAAATTATCAAAGAATTTTAAATAAAAATAGTCTGATATGATGTTATCTTTATTTTTTTTTTCTGTTACAAGGAGGGCCAAAGCCGAAGAAAAAAACCAAAAAGAAAACTACACTGGGACAAGCCTAGCAGTGGTCATCCTAACATAGTCATTTGCCAAGAGGCTTACAATAGAAGGAGGGGGAAGATCAACAACATGATAACCCAAATTGGAACTTTGACCCATATGTGTCATATGATCAGCAACAATGTTTTGTTCTCTATAAATATGAGAAATGGAACACTCCTAGTCAAGCAAGAGCATGTCTTTGCAACTATGGATGAGGCTAGAGAGAGGGTGACTAGGCCTAGTCTCTCCATTAATTAAAGAGACAGTAGAAAAAGAGTCACACTCTACTTTAATTCTACGAATACCTTCGTTCCACGTAAGGAGTAAACCTCTTAAAACACCCCATAATTCAGCTTCAAGGATTTTACCACACCCCAAATTTGTAACAAAGCCCCTAATCCATCCACCCGTAGAGTCCCTTATGATGCCTCCAGCACTAATAGATCCCATCTCACCCATACAACTGTCATCCACATTAATTTTAAAACAACCAGCGCAAGGAGGAGAGGAGACCAATGTAACTTAAGAATTTGTTTGGAAGCCTTAGAATTCCTGGAGTGATTAGCCACCAGCCACTCCCTAGTAAATTGAATGATTGGAATGTGGGGCGAAACACAGTATAACTTAGTCAGACTATTTATCCGGAACAACACCAAACGCCTTATAATATTATGGATAAACAGTCAATACTCTCCGAAACATATTAATACTATCCAACATAAATTAGTCGATATAGTCCAACGTACCAAATGAGCCCATAGGTTATGCCTTTAACTAGCTTGAATACTAAAGGTCATGCCTTTAACTAGCTCAAGATTTAATGGTATTTCTCCTCTGAATATTGAAAGAAGTACTAAATTTGAATGCCCATTTAGTCTAAGTTTCGTTGAATCTATAAACAAACACATAAACTTATAGTAATAAATTGCTATTTCAACTCTACAAACTAGTAAAACTTAGTTGCATAATAAATTGTTTAGTAATCATTAACAATTTTGGCAAGTTACAACTGAAAAGTTCGATCACTATATAATTTTTTAATATAATATATTAATTTTTTAAATATATATTATTTGTATTCAATAATATGTGAAAATTATGTGTATAATACGTGAATTTTGTGTGTATTATTGAAAATTTTATAAAAAAAATATGTCTATTAAACATGAAAATGGTAAATTCTTTATACGGATAATAACTTTGGAAAAGTGAAAAATGAAAAGGGGACGAGACTCAGGTAATGACCTAATAGTAATAGATAATACTTTATCTTATTGATAAACAAAAATCGGGGAAAAAAAATTTAAAAGAAAAAAAGGATTCCAGTACATATATATAAAGAGTAGAACGGATCGACTATACTACTTTTTATATATAAAAAAAAATTAGGAAAAAAAAATCTGAAAAACAGAGTATAGCCGCACGGCTATACAATTGATACCAAAAACAAAAATAAAACAACTGAGTATAGCCTCGCGGCTATACGATTTGTAAACAAAAAAGGAGGGGACCCCAGTGGTTAGGTGCCCACGTGTCAAACTAAGTATAGCCGCCCGGCTATACTATTTATGTTAAAAAAGAGAGGACCCGCCTTGTGATTAGGTGCCACGAGTCCAAATAATTATAGCCGCGTGGCTATACTATTTTTTAAAAATATAAAATTCACTATATAATTTTTTAATATAATATATTATTTGTATTCAATAATATGTGAAAATTATGTGTATAATACGTGAATTTTGTGTGTATTATTGAAAATTTTATAAAAAAAATATGTCTATTAAACATGAAAATGGTAAATTCTTTATACGGATAATAACTTTGGAAAAGTGAAAAATGAAAAGGGGACGAGACTCAGGTAATGACCTAATAGTAATAGATAATACTTTATCTTATTGATAAACAAAAATCGGGGAAAAAAAATTTAAAAGAAAAAAAGGATTCCAGTACATATATATAAAGAGTAGAACGGATCGACTATACTACTTTTTATATATAAAAAAAATTAGGAAAAAAAAATCTGAAAAACAGAGTATAGCCGCACGGCTATACAATTGATACCAAAAACAAAAATAAAACAACTGAGTATAGCCTCGCGGCTATACGATTTGTAAACAAAAAAGGAGGGGACCCCAGTGGTTAGGTGCCCACGTGTCAAACTAAGTATAGCCGCCCGGCTATACTATTTATGTTAAAAAAGAGAGGACCCGCCTTGTGATTAGGTGCCACGAGTCCAAATAATTATAGCCGCGTGGCTATACTATTTTTTAAAAATATAAAATTCACTATATAATTTTTTAATATAATATATTATTTGTATTCAATAATATGTGAAAATTATGTGTATAATACGTGAATTTTGTGTGTATTATTGAAAATTTTATAAAAAAAATATGTCTATTAAACATGAAAATGGTAAATTCTTTATACGGATAATAACTTTGGAAAAGTGAAAAATGAAAAGGGGACGAGACTCAGGTAATGACCTAATAGTAATAGATAATACTTTATCTTATTGATAAACAAAAATCGGGGAAAAAAAATTTAAAAGAAAAAAAGGATTCCAGTACATATATATAAAGAGTAGAACGGATCGACTATACTACTTTTTATATATAAAAAAAAATTAGGAAAAAAAAAAATCTGAAAAACAGAGTATAGCCGCACGGCTATACAATTGATACCAAAAACAAAAATAAAACAACTGAGTATAGCCTCCCGGCTATACTATTTATGTTAAAAAAGAGAGGACCCGCCTTGTGATTAGGTGCCACGAGTCCAAATAATTATAGCCGCCTGGCTATACTATTTTTAAAAAATATAAAATATAAAAAAAGAGAGGACCCCATCGATTAAGCGCCCACGTGTCAAAACTAGACTATTTAATTAAAAAAAATCAAGAAAAAAGGACCTCCTAGTTGCATTAGTTTATACTTTATAAATATTAATTTGCTATTTCAACTCTACAAACTAGTAAAACTTAGTTGCATAATAAATTGTTTCGTAATAATTAACAATTTTGGCAAGTTACAACTGAAAAGTTCGGTCACTATATAAATTTTTAATATAATATTTATTTATTTATTCAATAATATGTGAATTTTGTGTGTATTATTGAAAATTTTGAAAAAAATATGTGTATTAAACATGAAAGTGGTAAATTCTTTATATAGGTAATAACTCTGGAAAAGTAAAAAATGAAAAGGGGACAATAGAAACTTGGGTAATGGCCTAATAGTAATGGATAATGCTCTAAACTACTCTTATCGATAAACGAAAATCGGGGAAAAAAATTTAAAAGAGAAAAAAGGATCCCAGTACATATATAGAAAGAGTAGAGCGGACCGACTATACTATTTTTGAAAACAAAATTAGGGACAAAAAAATAGAAAAACAGAGTATAGCCGCTCGGCTATAATATGTAAATAAAAAATTAAAAAACCGTGTATAGCCGTCCGGCTATACTATTTATATTAAAAAAGAGGGCCGTCATGTGATTAGCCGCCCACGTGTCCAAATAAGCATAGCCCCGCGGCTATACGATTTTTTTAAAAACAATTAAAAACCGAGTATAGCCGTGCGGCTATACGAAAAAAAGAGAGGATCCCATCGATTATTGCCCATGTTTCAAAATAAGTATCGCTACACAGCTAGACTATTTAATTAAAAAAATAATAAGAAAAAAGGACCTCCTAGTTGCATTAGTTTATACTTTATAGATACTAATTTGCTTTTTCAACTTTACAAACTAGTAAAACTTAGTTGCATAATAAATTGTTTAGTCATCATTAACAATTTTGGCAAGTTACAATCGAAAAGTTTGGTCACTATATAATTTTTTAAAATCATATATTAATTTTTTTTTAAATATATTATTTTTATTCAATAATATGTGAAAATTATGTGTATAATACTTAAATTAAAATCCCTTTTAACTTCCCACTAAATTACTCAATTTCCCTATGAATTAAAATTTTCATTAAATTATCAAAGAATTTTAAATAAAAATAGTTTGATATGATGTTATCCGAAACAACACCAAACACAGTATAACTTAGTCAGACTATTTATCCGAAACAACACAAAACGCCTTATAATATTATGGATAAACAGTCAATATTCTCCGAAATATATTAAAACTATCCAACCGAAATTAGTCAATATAGTCCGACGTACCAAATGAGCCATATATGTATAAATACACATACTCTTATATAGACACCAACGTGAATGCTAAAGGTCATGCCTTTAACTAGCTCATGATTTAATGGTATTTCTCCTCCAAATGTTGAAAGAAGTACTAAATTTAAATGCCGAATTTTTCTATGTTTCGTTGAATCCATAAACAAACACATAAACTTGTAGTAATATTTACAGCAGTCCGGCTTTGTACACAATGTTATGTTTAGAGTGTTGAATCATCATTTAGAGCTTAAACTTCAAGTTTCGAGATTGAAATTTGTTAATCGATTTGATTTTAGGTTTTGAGTATCAAATTTTTGAGCAGCACCAAAGCCCTATGGATTACTCTACGGGCTCGTTTGGTACACAGGATTGGCTTGGACTAAATTTAGTACCATGTTTGTTTTATCTAATCCTAGTCTTAGATGGGATTGCTAATACCGGGCCCACCAAAAACACCTCATTAGGAGGGGACTACTAATCCCACGTGGAAAGGGAGGATTAGCTAGTCCTAATGGTGACCAATGTATAAAATGCATATATTATATTGTAAAATTAATAACATATATTATTATTATTAAACTTACTTACACATATACTATAATGTACATATATACATGTATATACACATAAATATATCATATATGTATATATGTATATATATATACATACACATATATACATATATAATATATATAATATACATATACATATATACATGTATATTATTATTATAATATACCCATATACACATATACATATTAATATTATAATAATAGCATACGTGTATATATGTAATATATATTATAATATAATATACATATATTATACATATATTATATATATAATATAGCATACGTGTATATAATATATATATATATATATGTATATTATATACATATACATGTATATATACCTATATATGTATATTATATATATACTAGTATATACATATACATGTATATACATGTATATATGTATATTACAATATATATAATATATTGTAAAATACATATATATATATATATTATAAAATACATATATATATATGTATGTATTATACCCATGTATATATTATAATATACATATATACACCTATATACACATATATTATATATGTATAATGTATGTATATATATATATATGTTATATATAAATATATAAAATATACATATATACATGGGTATAATACATATATATATATATATATGTATTTTATAATATAATATATATGTATTTTATAATATAATATATATATATACATATATATATGTATGTATTTTATAATATAATATATATATATGTATTTTATAATATATATATATATATATATATATATATATATATACATGTATATACATGTATGTGTACATATATATATATACATACATATGTTTATATTATTTATAATATACATATATACATGTATATACACATACATGTCACATATATTATAAAATACATATGTACACATACATAATATATGTATTTATACATATATACATATACATAGATAGTTTTGAAATAAAAAATAAAAAATCTAGTCCTAGTCCAAGCGTACACCAAACGCAAGATAAGTGTTATCCAACTTAGACCAAGCCAAGCCAAGCCAAGACAGTCCCTAAGCATAGTCCATGCCAAGACAGTCCCGTGTACCAAACGAGCCCTACATTTCTAAATAGAAATCTCTGTGCAACACTATTCTCAACCCTTTAAAACATTTGCCCAACTACAGCTGACCACGTCAGCATTGACCCGCGCCGACTTACTATAGACCAATAAGGAAGCGCTTCATATTGACGCGAAATGAGCAATCAAGCACAAGATTGCCACCGTTAAAGATGAGCCTTTTCTAGCTTAAAGAACCGAACAGTCCCGCTGCTCTCTACTGTTCCCAGTCCCGCCATGGAAGCCACTCTTCTCAGCTCGCAACGCTTCCATCCCCAACTCTTCCCCTCAAAATTTCGAGGTCAGTTTTTCGTTTGGTTTCCGGGAAAACGCAGGAAAATAACAGAAATGATGAAAACTTCGGAATATTATTAGGTTTCGTGTTTTGGTAACTCAATCTAGTAACTTCTTCTAGCTATGTATCGAAAGGGTTTTCTTGTTCATTTTTGATTGGGTGATTGTTCTAGCTTCAGATGAAGTTTCTGCGTCTTCTGATAGGGCTTCATGTTCAATTACTTGCAGGTGCAATTTCAGGTTGCGATATTCAAATTTGTTGTTTGCCCCTTGCTAGAACCAGCCATGTTTCCCTTAAGACAAACCCTATACAATCTTGCACAAGAAATTTCGTGTTGCCAAACAGGCCCTTCCCGTCCAAAGCAAACAAGAGAGTCTCTGCAAAGTTCTCAAACCAGTTCCTAAATGATTATACAAACGTCGAGGCTACGCCTCCAGAGTCTCTAAATCTTGAAGTTACTCCACCAAGTCCCGAATATGGCACAGAAATCTCCAAACAAAACGACATTGACAAAGCAAATGCCGAGCAAGCAAGGCCTCTAACATTTAGAAATCGATTTCTGGATTTTGTGCGCTTAAGTTCAGTCCTTAACAGTGCTGCTGAGTCATTCTTCAAGAGTGAGATTCGGCGGAGGTTATTTGTGACGGCAGTACTAATAGTGATCAGTCGTGTCGGTTATTTCATTCCTCTGCCTGGATTTGATAGAAGGTTGATCCCTCAAGATTACCTGAGCTTCGTATCGGGATCTGTTGGTGAGTAATTGACCATTGTTCCTCCATATATATGGTCATTTGTGTAAAATTATCGGATAGTGATTTGTGTTGTTTTCGGGCAGATGAACTTGGCGATTTCGCAGCAGAGCTTAAAATGTCCTTCTTCCAGCTTGGAATCAGTCCTCAAATTATAGCATCGATAATTATGCAGGTTTATTGCTTTTCTTCATCTATTTCATGTGTATTTATGTTAACTAAAATGATATTTGTCTAAGTATTTTAATCTTGAGAGAAAATTTGGTATGTATTAAAATATGATGATATATTGAGAATCTCAAATTCGATGTATAGGTACTTTGTCATCTTGTTCCCTCCCTAGTAAAGCTGCGGAAAGAAGGCTTAGATGGTCACGAGAAGATTAAGAGTTATATGTGTGTCTAGTTATTCATCTCAAGCAGTGAGCCAAGTTCTTGTTGCACAATTTGATTGTGACTTTTGCTTTAGATAATTTTTTCCTCTCAAGATTGTGAACCTTATGAGCGTTTATGTTTATTCAAGATGGTGGATGTCTCTTGGGTTTGCAATTGTGGAGGCCATCATACTGGCTTGTTACTCACTTCCATATTCAATCTATGCGGCTAGCTACAGGTAATGCAGCAATTATATCATACTTTTCAACAATAACTTTGATTTCAAATGCATCTATGTAACTTTGAGATTTTGCAGGGTCAAGCATGTGATGGTGACAAGTATGTTACTGGTCTGTGGTGCGATGACAATGACTTGGATTTGTGATACCATATCAGAATCTGGATTTGGTACTATATACTTGATATTTTGGTTACTTGATTGGAATTAATATCATCTTGATAATATTCCCCAAGTCTCATTTTGTTTTTCCAGTGAAAATAGTTTACTTTTCATAACCACAAGTCACTCTGTCAAGCTCGGTTACTGTTTAGCATGCCTGATTTAACTAATGTTTTTACATAGTTGAAATTTATGAATGCATAATCATTTCACACGTATCCCATGCCTTGTAGCAGAAGAAAGGTCCACAACTAGGAGCTTTTACTCAATAAGTTTACCGACCATGTTTTTCCTGTGGATTAATATAATAAGATGATGTCCTTTATCATAATTATTTATACCTGTTAATGAGATTTGGCTACCATGTGCATCATTCTCTCCATAGTAAGTATTATATGAGTCCTTGTGGAATACTTGCTACTTTGTCATGGTGATGTTAGTACATATGTGAGGTTTTTAGATCATAGATTCTGATCTGGTTATTCCTCTTTAGAAGAAAATTCTTTGTTCATTCTTTAATCTTATTGCAGATATTCTCTATCTTCTCTGACTGGTCATTCATATTTCAGGTCAAGGTTCATCTCTAATCATATGTGTGCAAATATTGACTGGCTACACAGAGACGCTATACAAAATGCTGTCTCAGCTCTCTGGTATGTGATGTAATGAATTCCATTAATATACCCCATATTAGGGCAAAATTATTATCCCATCAGATGTTAGGTTTTATTTTGTAACTTTGTGTGTCATATCATTAGTACTCTGTTCAATACCATTTAACTTCAAGTTTGTTGTAAGTTTACTGGTTTCATGCTTTTTATTGCAGGAGGTTCTGTTAGTTGGGGTCCGTACTTGCTTGCAGTATTGGGTGTTTTCACTGTAGTCACTATGTGGGCAGTTGTGGTAACTGAAGGTTGCAGGAAGATAAAGCTGCAGTACTATGGTTTTAAGCTTGCTTCTTCTGCAAGGTAATACATTCGTTACCATTTTGATGGCCGATGATCATTTGTAGTGAAAGAAACTGCACAATGCATGCGTTTTCTGTATGCATGTGGTGTTATTGATTATGAAGATGGTTGTTCTTTATACTAATGTTAGATGTATAGCAGATATTGCTTATAAACTGATCTTTGTATCAACTAACAGCCTAGTAGAAACAATTCACACCATCTTCTATAATTTGAGCTTTGAAAATATATATATTTGGATAATTCTGTTGGCTAACATTATTTTCTGGTCTGATGTGTTTTGGACAGGGATGACTCGCCAATTACTGAAGTAGAGCCATATATCCCTTTTACCATTAACCCATCAGGAATGCAGCCTGTTCTCACCACCACTTATCTCTTGTCATTTCCGAGTATTCTTGCAAGGTCACAATTTCTTAACTTGCTGCATTTTTTAAGATGAAAACTCTTTGTCCGTGTCTATAATGAAATCAAAAGAGTGCTCATTTCTCTGCTGACCCAAAAAAATTTCCTTTAGTATTCGAACTACACCTATTCTTTTCCTTTTTAAAGTTTACCATTACAACTTTCTGATATTGTGGTTTGTTGGCAGTCTTCTTGGTTCGCCTTTCTGGGAGCATGTTAAGGAGATATTGAACCCTGACAATTCCGTTGGTGCAGGGCCTTGGGTGTACTACTCAATATATGCGTTTTTTGTCTTCTTATTCAATATATTTGACATTGTAAGTTTCTTCTTAACCTTGTATGTAATTTTTCTAGAATCACATTGCTTTCCATTCATCAAGCTCCAGGATACAATATATTAAAGAATATTTTAAAACTGAGCTAGTAAATTATATAGTTTTAGAGCGTTTAATTATTATCATGACATTTCTCTCCTTCTGTACCTTAAATTTCTATTGTCACAACGTTCCTCTACTTACGGCATTCAGTTTCTGATGCTTATATGTCTGAATATGAAGCTATAGTGTCTGGCGATAGATAGAGCTGTCTATTATGTCTAATAAATTTTGCCTTCTTGGTTCAAAACTCGATACTAAATTTGAGATTTGTACATTTATATGTTAATAGAAATTTTTTAGTAAGTTATACTAGAATCACCAGCATGTAAATGCTAAGTTAGATTTGAACTTTCAAGATATAACTGCACACCAGTCAATCACCTCCTGTGGGGACAAATAATGCGGCTGCAGTTGACAAATGCAATGAGTATGGAAGCTTGTGAAATGTTTTTGAATGTATCTTAAGATTATGTCGTGTTACTGTATTGTTTTCTTTTTGGTCAAAAGAGTTACTGTATTGTTTGATGTTGAGGTAGAGATAATCTTTTTCATTTTTTACTGTTTTAAATCAATAATGCCTGTACAGGCCAACTTGCCCAAGGAAATTGCTGATTACTTAAATAAGATGGGTGCTAGGATACCAAACATAAAACCTGGGAAGGCTACAATTGAGTACCTTACAAAGATTCAGGCATCAACACGTTTTTGGGGTATGATTCTCCCTTGATTTGGTCTACCTGTCATTTTAACGTAATTCCATTGGCTCTCATTGACTTTGTTTGCTTTCTTTTTGCTATCCTGTGGTGGAACTCTGCAGGTGGGCTGTTGTTAAGTATCTTGGCAACAACATCAAGCATACTGGATCATTATTTACGCAATATCAATGCAGGATTTGCGATTGGGTTGACGTCAGTCCTAATCATAGTAAGTAACATAGGAAGTATGATTTCCTGAAATGCTTTATATTTTATGCAACTCTTGCAAGTAGTTCTGACTATTAATTGTGCAGGTGGGTTCTATAATTGAACTTAGAAGATCATATCAAGCATATAATGTAATGCCAAGTTTAAGTAAAGCCTTAAGCCGGTATGGTGTATAACTTGCAAACTGGCTGTGCCTTCTAGTCTTGAGGTGATGCTCTATCACTTATAAAACTGATAAATAAATTATGCATAGATGGTGATACTAACGAGAATTTTCTCTCTTCGTTTTGGCAGCGCTGGAATTCCTGGACTGATGAAACCCCTCAGCAGAAACCAGAAAGGGTTATGGCATCACGATATGGTTTGAGGGGTCCTAGATGATTAGAGTAACAGCTAATGATACTACTTCATTCGGCAAATACGTAGCGAAGGCTCGCCACTCGCAAGGTTTCTGTATCAAACGGAAAAGCATCGACGACAGGGTTTCATGCATTGTAGAGCACACTGCTTTCGTATCGAGGATAGGATACACAGATTCCATATAGATGCTACTTAATTGTAATACAAAACATGAGTAACAAACTCCAATGTACTCTTCGGGTATTAAGACATTGTAGTTTTATTTATTTTTGCCACTGGGTGTTTGCCTTTACATCAATTAACAACAATATTTTGACTTGGGCCGGAATAAAAAACAACGAATGTTTTTGTTTTTGTTGAGGAAAAATTTTCCAAAGTTGCCACGTACACGGTACTGGAATTGGGTTTTCCATGACCCGGCCCGTTTCCTCTTATTCTGGGCCAGATGGGCCGTAATACAAAACCCGGTTTCGTTTGAAATTTTGAATTTCAGATAGTTCGAGCCTTGAGGTGTGTGGGAGGACGGAGATCAGCGATGGAGATCGCGGTGGACTCTCTGGACGGCTCTGTGATCTTCCACGCCATTAACGAAATCTCAGGTTTCGTGCTTTACATGCACCAGCAAATCCCTTCGTAAGTTTTCCCCAACTTTCTGAGTTCCCAAACAAATCAATTTCTTCGCACTCATACAAAATATTTGATCCAATTTTTACAGATTGTTGCAGGATATTACTCTGGAATTCGATTCGCTCTGTTCTGAGTACAAGGAATCGGTATGAGATTCCGAGACTGCAATTTCATCAACTCTTTCTTCTTCAGCTCTGAATTCTTTGCCCTAATTTAGAATCTGCGAGTTTCAGGAAATGGCTCTTCACCAGAACGAGGTGAAGCCAACGCTTCGGAGAAAGCACGCCGGCCAAATGAGGGAAGCCAAGCGCGGGATTCGAAGATTCCAGAAGCTGATGCGTCAAGTTTCTGATCTCCAAACTGCGCTGAAGCTGATGATCAGCGAGGTTCCTCATTTCCAAGAAGCCATTTTGGTGATCGGAGCGAGTCCGCTACGGCCTCATCATGTCTATGAGTTGAGCTTTTCAAGCGCAAGCGCTGTTCCTAGTAGCAGTGGTGAACATGAACGTGAAAAGGAACTTGATTTCGGCAAAAGCAGAGCGGCAGAAGTGCTTTGTAGAAAAGCGATTCGGGGGCTGATCTCAAAGGGTGCTGGGTGTGCTTCTTATTCAGGGCCTTCCAAGTTGTTTCTGTTGGTGAAAGCTCCCCCTTGTCTCAATCTGCCTCTGCATTTTCTTCCCAAACGTGATTTCAGACACAGCAACAAGGTACATGTTCTTGCCCAAAATAGCAAGCAATGTAGTTTCATTATTGCATATTAAATCAACTACCATACAGATCGCGTATGCATATTTATTTAAACCAATTGCAGATTGTGCCTTTAAGACTAAAGATTAAGAGAAAAACCCAAGATCAGAACATGGATGCTCTTCCTGTTTCTTCTGAAACTGGCAGTTCTGATAGGTTGGTTGAGTCTGCTCCAAATGATTTTATATGGTATGTTGCTTTCCAATTACATACATTTCAATGTGTTCGTATTTGTTCTGTTGCTTGGCTTATGCATAGGTCATATCTGGTTTGTTTGATGGTTGCAGGTTCCAATGTCGGCATGTAATCAAGGGCCTGGCATCTAACACACCGACTGAAGCGGAATGAATAGACCAACATTGTGCATACAATAATTTCTCATGTCTTTTTGAGATTATATCATAGTTTGACTGTTGTAACATTCACCTCTATTCAGGGCTTGCGTTTAGGTTTCATGGATTTCGAAGATTACGGATTTTCATTTAGCTATATAGTTCGATTACGTTTGTTTTAAAATTAAGAAGAGGAGTATTACTAGACCAAAACCAAGTGCTAGTTGGAAAGAAAAATATTTCATGTTCTTAGAGAAGGAACAACTTTTTTCATTCACCGATCCGATCCAATCCAACAGAAGCGGGGTTGTGCTCACTTATTATCAGTCTCTCTTTCAAACATGTGAGAGTGACAATGAAAGCTTGAAAGACGGTCGCTTGATAACACAAATGAAGCATTAAAAGTCAATTATGCCCTTGCTAAGATTGTCATGTGCAACATTCATATTGGGAGATAATTTTTTATATTTTATTAAGTTATTTTAACGAAAATATTGGAAAAAATACAACTTACAGTAAACATATTTTTATGATAAACTAAAACTTTACACACTCACAAATATACGTATTAATTATAAATTATACATGTAGAAAGAATCTAAATAAATATTAAATTAAAATCGTTACATAATCTAACATTTTTTCATGTATTTTTTGTTGGAACATCTCTAAAGCAAGGAGCTAAACCCAAAACTTGGCCCAAATTGTCATCTTGTCCATTTCTGCTCCGAAAGGCCTAAGCTATAAATTTGGATTGAAGCCCAATCCGACTCGCTCACGTCTTCGTGATATGGAGGAAGAGTGAGGTCTCGCCGTTGTAATTGTGAAACCGCCAATCTCTGGTCTCAGAGAGAGACACAGAAGATACACAGCAAAACCCAAAACCTCAAAAAACCATGAAGTTTCAAGTAGAAGACGTCACAGTCTACTTCCCATACGACAACATATACCCAGAGCAATATGCCTACATGCTCGAGCTCAAGCGAGCCCTGGACGCCAAGGGCCACTGCCTCCTGGAGATGCCCACAGGCACGGGCAAGACCATCGCCCTCCTCTCCCTCATCACAAGTTACACTCTCTCCAAGCCCCAAAACCCAGTCAAGCTCATCTACTGCACTCGTACTGTTCACGAGATGGAGAAGACTCTCGCTGAGCTCAAGGTCCTCCACAATTACCAAGTTAAGCATCTGGGTCCCCAAGCACAGATCTTGGCTGTGGGGCTTTCGTCTCGGAAGAACCTCTGTGTCAACCCAACTGTCGTGGCCGCCGAAAATCGAGACTCTGTCGACGCAGCCTGCCGGAAATTGACTGCCAGCTGGGTGAGAGCCTTGGCCGCTGAGAACCCAAATGTGCCTACTTGTGAGTTTTTCGAGCAGTATGAGAAAGCTGGGTCTGGAGCGGTTTTGCCTCCCGGGGTTTATACCCTGCAGGTACTAGTCACTTCTTCACATTGATCACTCAATTGTGGGATCTGAAATTTTGTATCTTTCCTTTTGTTTTCGTTTTGGAATCAAGTAATTGCAATTGGGTTGCTTTATTTTATGTCAAAAAAAGGATTTGAGGGCGTATGGGAAGCAGAGAGGGTGGTGTCCCTACTTCTTGGCAAGGCATATGGTGCAGTTCTCCAATGTGGTGGTTTACAGTTATCAGTATATGCTTGATCCTAAAGTGGCTGGGATTATTTCCAAGGAAATGCAGAAGGAGTCTGTTGTGGTGTTTGATGAGGCCCACAATATTGATAATGTGTGTATTGAAGCGCTTAGTGTTAGTGTGAGGAGGCAGACACTTGAAGGGGCCAGAAGGAATCTCAGTAAGATGCAGCATGAAATTGAAAGGTAGGTGCTAATCTATTCGGCAATGGTTGGTTACGGATTCGAGCTGTAATTAAGGCTCAAAGTCTTACTTTTGTCTAAAGGATGAAGCTTCGTAAATTTGATGGGGCCTTACACATTGGGTCACTTATCTGCCTCTTTATATTCTATCATGATTTGTTTAAAGTAATGGCTAGATTATGTCTAGATACATTTGTTTTCAGCTTCTTTCGATTCTTGCCTTCACATTTGATACAGATTTTCATTTGATTGCTTGACATGGTAGGTAGGTTCAAGGCCACTGATGCAGATAGATTGCGTAAAGAATACAACCGACTTGTCGAGGGTTTGGCACAAGGAGGAAACCTACCTAGTATGCTGATTGCTCATTCCCATGATTTTTCTTTCATTGAAACTTAAAATATTTGTTTGATGATTTCTTGAGTTCTCATAACTTTTTCTTTATATATGCAGTCACAGATACTTGGCTTCAAAATCCCGCTCTACCTGAAGATATTCTGAAGGAGGCTGTGCCTGGAAATATTCGCAAAGCGGACCATTTTGTGCATGTGTTACGAAGATTGGTCCAGTATTTGGAAGGGCGTCTTGAGACCGAGAATGTTGAGAAGGAAGGCCCCGTTGGTTTTGTTGCCTCTATTAATACACATGCTGGAATTGACCAGAAAACTCTGAAGTTCTGTTATGATCGCCTACACTCACTCATGATGACGTTGGAAATTACTGACACAGATGAGTTCTTACACATCCAAACAATCTGTGACTTCGCGACACTTGTGGGGACATACACTCGTGGTTTCTCTATTATAATTGAACCATTTGATGAGCGAATGCCACATATTCCTGATCCTGTTTTGCAGGTTGGTTTTTAGTGGTTTTCTATCTTCAAATTTCATTTTCTATAAAATTGAACCATTTCTAAAAATTGTATTTTGGTCTGTCTCCGCACTTGCATATCTTATCTGGATACTTTGTTTAAAAAACATTTCTTAACAATTCTTGTAAACTGTGTCCACTCTAATGATACTAATGATTTGATGGTTATAGTCCTAGTTTTCCTTTTGACTTTTACAGTATCAGAATTTTTTTTGGTAATTTCGAATAAAGTAGAATAAAATTTTCCTCCAATAGGTTACCTTGCATATGTACTATAGGAGTTTGTCTGCCATTATTTGATCTACTTTTACTGCTTCGTTGGTGGATGGAATGAAGATTTTTCAGTTCTGATCTAGTCTTTTCATATGTGGTATTCCAGCTTAGCTGTCATGATGCTTCTCTTGCCATAAAACCTGTATTTGATCGATTTCAATCAGTTGTGATTACATCTGGAACCTTGAGCCCGATTGATCTCTACCCCCGTCTTCTCAATTTCCATCCTGTTGTCAGTCGAAGTTTTACAATGTCATTAACAAGAGACTGCATCTGCCCAATGGTTCTCACACGTGGAAGGTATGACATCGAAAAAATATTTTTCTTCTTATATTTCTTTTCTCCCGATTTATTGGAAAGTTGTAAACTTTATGAATCACAACTTTTCTTATCAGATCATAACATCTCTATTTTATTTAGCATCATAATAGTTTTATAAGACAGTAATCCCATTAGTTATCTAAATGTCACTCTGAATCAGTATCCTATGGTATATTTCAGTGATCAGCTTCCGGTAAGTACCAAATTTGATATGAGAAGTGATCTTGGCGTGGTAAGGAACTATGGGAGGCTGCTGCTGGAGATGGTTTCTGTTGTCCCAGATGGGGTTGTATGTTTCTTTGTCAGTTACTCTTATATGGATGGAATAGTCAATAGCTGGAACGAAAATGGAATTTTAAAGGTGACTGCACTGTCAATGTCTATTACTTTTGCTGGGTTTCTATGACTTTTTCTGTTGTCCTGTTTTCCAATTTTGCCATGAGGTTAGTTTTGCTGATAGTTTCTTAGTGCTCCCGTTGTCACAGGAAATAATGCAGCACAAGCTTGTTTTCATTGAGACCCAAGATGTCGTAGAAACTACTTTGGCTCTTGACAATTACCGGAAGGCTTGTGATTGTGGGAGAGGTGCTGTCTTTTTGTCTGTTGCCAGGTACTGTATCAGTCCTTAAAAACATTCAAAGTTTCTTATTTCTTATTGTTGATCTCCTAATGGAAATTGCAATTAAACTAAAAAGTAGGGAGTATCTTTTGCTATTCATTTATACTGTCATCCAAAAATCCATTCATAATTCCATGCCACACGTAATATAGAACCTATCCTTTCAATGTTACAATTGATGTTCCACATAGTTCTCTATAATGAAGCTAACATTATATCTTTACTTTCACAGGGGAAAAGTAGCTGAAGGGATAGACTTTGATCGACATTATGGACGATTGGTGATCATGTTTGGTATTCCGTTTCAGTACACATTAAGCAAGTGAGTGCAAATGATATCTCTTTTGTTTTTGTGTGGTGAAAAAGAGATTGTGAAACTAATTTTCTGTGGTATGACATATGAGCTGCCTTTGTTAATCGAGTTTATAAAGCTATGTTGTCTGTGGTTTAACACATGAGCGTATTGTTTTGCAGGATTTTGCTGGCGCGGCTAGAATACTTGCGGGATACCTTTCAAATAAAGGAAGGAGATTTTTTGACTTTTGATGCCTTGGTATCATTGCATTGCCTTTTGTATCATCTAAGAATTATTTGCTTGGCGTTTAGTTTCTATGTTTCTGATCGTTTTGAGTTCTCTAATGGGGAACTTACTGGTGCAGAGACAAGCTGCTCAATGTGTAGGCCGAGTCATCCGCTCAAAAGCAGACTATGGCATGATGATATTTGCTGACAAAAGGTTTGAACTCATTTGTTCTTTTTTTATTAATTGAGTTCCAAATTCTTAGATTCTCTTCTAGTTAATCTTTATCTGCTTGAATTTTTGGTGCTTAATTTTGATTTCAGATATAGCCGTCATGACAAGAGATCCAAATTGCCTGGGTGGATACTGTCACATTTACGTGAAGCACACCTAAATTTGAGCACAGACATGGCTCTGCATATAGCACGAGAGGTTTGTCCTTGGTACCAATAACGCGCGTTCGCATATCTAGATATGGTTATTGGTCAGCCTGAAATATACTTATCAATCAAACCCATATGTGGTATGCTAACAATATAACTTTGTTTTCTGCGGTTTGCCTTATAAGTCATGCATTATCTGTTTTATCATTATCTTTGTCCTCCTTTGAGAACTGTGCTAGATAGCTTTGGGGACCCAATAGAAGAAGTTTAAAAGGATCGAAAATGAAACATTGAAACACATCTTCACTGGGGTGATGAAGTCCTATTATCCTTTTTCAACTGAAACCCTAATCATCTAATGTTGATGAAGATGATCAAATCTAAATTTCTTCTTGTTGTAGCTTTTTCTGTTTAGTAGAATTTCGTGGGAATCATATTTTAATATTCTAGTATGTCAATCTTCTTTATCCTGAATGCAGTTCCTTAGGAAGATGGCTCAACCATATGATAAGGCCGGTAGCGTAAGTGGTAGGAAAACCCTTTTATCCCAAGAAGACTTAGAAAAGATGGGTGAAAGCATCGCTGATGAAATGTTGCGTTAAGGATTCTCTGAATGAAAGCGAAATTCAGTGCAGTTAGTGGGCTGTCCTGTTGCTTGTTCATGATCTACTGCCCTACACACAGAGGAGTTTGGCCAAGTCGGGGGATTTTGTTGTCAGTGGTCTGAGAAGTTAACTGTCGGAGCAAGACATAGCCTTAGGGTCAAAATCGTGGAAGTTTAATTTTTCGGGTGATGGAACTGAAATGGCATTAACGGCTGCTTTGTAGTTGACTTCATGATATACTGTACAAATTCACTGTCGTGTACATTTTTTGCCTGGTTGTAATTTATAGCTCTGGCTTGGCTACTTGCGTTCAATTTTGACTAAGAATATGTTTTACGATGAGTTTATGAAAAGTTCTATCTAATTATCTTCATTTCTTTATAGCCAGCTGATTGGTTCCCCATGGAATTTGAAGTTCTTATTTTCCATGATTTCGATTTTCGACCATACAAGTTGTCTACAGATTCATCCTTCTGAATGAAGGATTGTGACATTAGTTTATGGCGTGTTTAATTAACTTAGTCTTGATCATGATCAAAATACTGAAATACATTGTTATATATTCCGCTGGTACCCTATAGTCAAATTCATAATATTTATGAAGGTCCATTTTAAATGAATGTGTGATGGAACTTACAAAATTCATAGGATAATCATAATTTGACTATCAATGTGATTGGAAAGAGCTTTGATCAGACTTGACAAATACTGTGGTCCACAGCAAAACATCAAAACTAAACTGGTTTTGGAGTTCTTGTTTAAGATTATGTTGAATGTCACAGAAATATTACATTTGTTAGATTACACAAGGGAATAAATAATAAACACCCATTAGAAGAAGAAAAAAAAAAGTGTTCTAAATATTGTACAGTACTGATGCTGCTAGAGCTACTTGATTTTCCCCTCAAAATTCCTTAATTACGTACGCACTAAAAAGATACTAGGAATCAGATTGGGGAATTATTTGATTTATTACCCTCTTCACTTCCGTAATGCTTATTTTCTTGCCATTCACATTCTCCTTCACCTGAAAAATTAAATTCATTATGTAAAAAAAAAAACCCGAATGAAAATAAATTAAAGGTTACTATTAATATTTGCATGATCGAGAGTATAAATATATGTACCTTGGCCCTCAGCTCAGCTACGAAGAACCCATTATTCAATGAGGACTGGACAACTGTGGTCTCAATTCTTAGCTCTCTTAGAGTTTGCATGATATCAAGCAACAACCCTTCTCTATACGGGCATTGGAGCTCCAACAACCCGTCACTCTCGATTATCGACACCTCTAGAGAGGTACCGGTCACCATAGGTGTCGGTGATGGTTGTGGTGGTGGTGGTGGCGGTGGTGGAGGTGGTGACTCCTCCATCGTTTTAGGCTTGGCAACGGCCGCACCACCACTTCCCTCCACAATCCTCAACTTCCTTTTATCCGATCCTGGTGGACCAACCCGGGTCCGCTCCACTACCGTGAGCCCGCTCCGCAACTCTTTCATACTACTTGACCTGTGTATTTCCCCGGATGATCTTGATCGTTGATCATCCTCCATCTGCACGTTACGTGCCTCAAGGTCCTGAATCTTCTTACGCAATTGCTTCACGTACTCGATGGTGTCCCCTAATATCGAAGCCTTGTCCATTTTGGTCACGAAGGGAACTAGCGACCTTAGGATAATGAACCTCTCATTAAGCTTCTCGCGACGACGCCGTTCCGCCAGGACATGATTGGCGCTGAGCTCATCTTGTGGGGTCCCCTTCCTCAACCGAGTGGAGGCATCGCCCTCGTGAGATTTTGGCGAGTTCTCGTCGCGGTATTTTGTGTGGAGGAACGGAACGCTGAACAAGATGTATTTAAGGAGCCATTGGGACGTGCCCTCAACTGGCACGAGCATATGGTGTTCGACGCGAGTCGTCCACTTGGCGAATGCTGATTGGGTGGAGTAGGCGACGTGATCGGTGAACGAGGAATCCGTCCACCTAGTCGCCTGCCTTTGAAGTATGGTGGAGACTGTTTCAGAATAGTGGGTGTCATCATGTGTCAATTCCTCCAATGCTACGGGTCCTGCACCACCAAATAAGGTTATCGCTAATTTGTCAAGATAATACTAATGACGACGATTATATCTTGATTAGGTTCAAAGCTTGAAGCACTTATTTCAACAATATAGCGTTGAAACTTTGGTAGCATGGCATCCAAAGATGAAATGAAAAACAAAACCAAGTTCCCCAGATTTCTCACGTGCCTGCGGAAACCACGCAGCTCTTGTACTTTTATATCCGGTTTTGTCTTTTTCCAAACCAAATTGTTCAATCCCAAGAATCTCATTGGTGTTTGGGTTTGAGTGTGCACGGAAAGCATTGGCGCGTTGAAGACCGGAGGTTTTGACTTTTTTGCACGGGAAAAGTGGGATCCAAACATTAGATGTTGACTTATCCTATCCTCATTTTTAGGAGAGACACTCCTCATTTAACGGGAAATCATTCTTTGTTATTCTCGTCTAATAATGCAATGACACGTAGAATGATTATTCCTGTTACATGTAATGGTATTTTTAATCTTTTAGACTCGGGAAGTAGCAAGAAAATAATATTTAAAAAATAAGGCTGTGTTGCACCAAGACAAAAATATAAGCAAAAAATATTCTGCCTAGTTTATTTGAAGGAAAAAAAATAATGTAGATAAGATATGACAACTAAAAAGAGTTTGGGGGCTTAAAATTGGTTTGGTACATTGACGGTCCATAAATAAAAAGGCCATTGGCCATGTACGAAATCAATTTAATCTCAAATGTGGCCAGCATTTTTATGTACGAAATATTTTTGAAACATGATATTTCTGTTATAGTTTTTAATTTTTACGTTTCATATTTTAGAAAGGGAAAAAAAAAAGGAGTATCTAGTTGTTTTGTATTGTGTACCTTGGGGTGGCGGTTGGAGCCCGCTGCTGAGTGGCTCTTGTACGGGCGGCCACCGGCGAGTCGACTCAGCTCGATACGAGTCAGCTTGGCGCTGCTGATCGGCTGGGTTAACCCTAGACTGGCTCACTGCTAGTAAGTGGAAATCCGAGTCTAAATTGTTGGACGCGTCGTCCGGAGAGCCTAGCCGGATGTCCTCGGACATCTCTAGCTGCATGAGCTCGCTCGGCTCTGCTGCGGGGGCCGAAACCGCTGGAGGGTTTGGACCTGGAGCAACGGGCTGACCGTTGCGGCCCGTTTCGGCTTCGGAGTCTGACTCTGCCTCCTCGTCCTCCTCTTGATCCTCCTCTTCCTCGTCCTCTTCTTCGTCTTCTTGGGCGGCGTCGAGAGGAGGGTCGGTGCACATGGCGGGGAGGTGAGGAGAGTGGAAATGTGGGTGGTCGGATGACGTAGCGGGGTTGGAGGTTGAGTGCTCGGAGAGGGCGGGTTTTGGGGGAGGAGGGTGGTTGTGGTCAACGAAGAAGGTTTTGACATGTTGGACCAAGGCATTGTCTTCTGGAACCTACATACGTACAATAATACATTGTGTAGCAATAATTAAGCCCCATTTTATTTAATTAATTAGCATATTAATTAACCATATTTGAGGGAAATAATTAAAAGTGTTACCCTCTCTGTGGTGCCTAGTTCGACGACGCCGTCTAGTAGAGGAATGCAAACCACCGTCTGCATTATTTTCAATTGTGTCATGGATATCTGTTAGCTAAGAGAAATAATTATAATAAGAATTATAATCGAATTAATGGGTTGGCTAGAGATATATACCTGTATACGAGCACTCTGGAGATGCATGCAAAAAAAAAAACACAAAAAAAAGAGAGTAGAATTTAGTTACCAAACTCGTAAATAAAGGGAAAAAAATTATAGGGGATGCAATTAACCCTAGCTAGGGTTTGATTTGAGGCCGGCTAGTTCAACTTAAATGTCAGGTACTGTTTGTAATAATAATTAGAGTTTTTATATTAAAGCTACATAAAGGGAGAGAGAGAGAGAGAGAGAGAGAGAGAGAGAGAGTACCTTGGCTAAGATAGCTCTGGAAAAGGTTTTGCTATCGACTTCGTTTGCACCGGTGAGCCATACATGCTGCCTCCTCGCATATGCTTTTCCTGGCAACCTACGTACGTACACATCTCACTTCTTAATTAAGTAATTAATTAGATAATTATACATATCTAATCATGTAATATGAATACATATATGAAGTAAAAAGTTTTCAGAGATATTGTGGGTTGCTCGTTTGCTAGTAGCTTTGTTTCGGAATATATATGTAATCCAACGGCAAAGATACACACAAATTAATTATGACCAAAAAGAAGAAATGTACACATATTTATATATTTTTATGGATGCTATATGGTAAAAATACAAACATGTCCAAGCAATTAAGCTCAGTATATTGCAAGTGGGGTGTGAGCCGAAAGGCATGCCCTCTAGTTAGCTTGCAGTATACCTTTAAATAATTTCATCTCTTTGAAAAAGTGCGTAAGGAGGTGCATAAGAGTACGGGCCAGATAAATTATTAACCTACCCTCACTCAGAGAGAGAGAGAGAGAGAGAGAGAGAGAGAGAGAGAGAGAGAGAGAGAGAGGAAATTATGGAAAACAGCTCCTTTAGCTGCCTGGCATTGATGAACACATTTGCTTGTCTCTTATACGAAACAAGTAGCTTCGATTTCATGGAAGCAGGTGAAGAATTTAGTGAGAGCCACATGTTTCAACGTCAGATTCAATTTTATATAATTAATATTGCTTCATCTATACCTATAATTGCAAGTCTGTTTGACAAAGAGTCCCAGAATATATTCCCCCAACAGTCTCTAAATTAAGTAGTTTCCAATCTTAAAGTTGATCAATGCTAGAAGAAGCAATAACACCATCAGTGCTTTAATTAATCACATAATGAACTATCAAAACAAGCAAACAATAACAACATCAAGAAATTAAAGTCTGATTAATTAGCAAAATGAACACAAAGAGACAAAAAAAACCAATGAAACAAACAAGCTTCAAAACTAAGGTGTACACTGACAGACAAGACTCTGGAGGGTCTTGTTATTGTCAATGGCTCAGCTCAAATGTATTGGAAGCGATGCTGCTTCCAGCGATCACATGTGCAAAGATGCATTCTTAGCAACTCACCACAGGCTTACACGTGTCACTAGTTATTTTCCATCTTTGGGAAAATACAGTTCCCGACATTTAGGCAACCCACATTAACCACACGAACCACCGCCCCCTCCTTCTCTCACTGGAAATTAGACTTGAGAGATGCAGAGGGTCACCAAGCATTCTATATATAGAAGTGTAGAGGTCCCCTTTGTTCTAAATACAGAAAGCGATTTAAGAGTATTTGTCGATGTCATTAATGTAAGGTTGAAATGTTAGATGGGAGTTGTATACACATAGACCAGAGATGCCAAACACTGAATGTTTCAACTAAAATACGTACAGTACTGGAAACTGAGCCCCTTTTCGATGATCGAATCGAAGTTTTTATAAATATGTATGTGTTCTTGTAAATAGTACTGTATGTATGTATAGTATCTGAATATATATCAATGTACATATTATGAAACATTTTAACTGAATTTTACTTTGTTATGTATGCGAAATAAATCAGTACTGTAAAACAAACCATAAATATGTTTAAATTTTTTCTAGTATTAGTTTCAGAGTTGCACTGAACTTACACCACAAAAAGCAATATTTGACATTGAATTAATAAAATTGAAGAGGAGGCAATGAAGATAACATGGAAATCTGTGCAAGATAAGAATATTACTTACCCCACCCCGGGGTGGAAAGAGAAGGAGACACACATCAAGTAGAACCATTCGGATTCAGTTAAGTCCTCAGGGGATAAGGAGGCGCAAGGGCGGCGTGCCGGGGGCTGGTTAGTTTCTCCGGCAGACAATGAGTCATACAGCTCCCTAAGCTGCTGGCTCCGCTGAAGAGAGGCCTCTTCTGCACTGACTTCCATGGGTTGCACCGTCTTCCTCGTCTTGATGGCTCCATTGTAGTACCCATCTGACCATACTAAGATCCTGATACATCATCATCATCATGAATTATAATTAAGTAATGTTGTTGAATAATGAATAGAAATGAAATGAAATTATGGGTAAGGATAAGGGAGGGGGGGTAGGTAGAAGTACCCTTGTTGTGGACAGATTTGCCAGAAGAGACTGTAAGTCCATTGGACAGATTGGACTGACGCCTGCAACATGCTGCGGAGCCTGCTGCTACTTGGCGGTGCAGCCATCGGCCACCAGACGTTCTCTTCCCTACCTGGCGTATTGCTCTTAATTTGCTTAATTAGAAGAGCTATCTAGATACAGACAGTTGGAGAGAAAGGGAAACTTAAACAGAATTAGCTAACTACCCTTTTTCCTAACTCTTACCCTTTCAATGAAAGAATGTCAAAATGGTAAGTTAAAAAATAAGGAAGAGGGAAAGAAATCACAAGATTGTTTTGTTTGGGGTTTTGAGAGGTAAGTGAAAAGGCAGGAGGCAGAAAGGAGGAGGAGGATATGGGAGGCTAGCTAATGATCAAACACTTTGGTGTTTGATATCCCCCAAGTGACTGATGAGTGAGTACACACAGAAAGGGGGAAGAGAAAGTTAGAGGGACTTTAAGGTGGAGGAGAGATAGATAGAATATGAAAGCAGACTTGCAGGTGAGAGAGAAAGAGAGAGAGAAGTTAAGAAGATGGAAAAGGTAGATGATGACTTTGAGGAAGATACGTTAGTTGCCCAAGAAATGCCACCTTTCTAGCTATCTTTCTTTCTGTACTAATTGGCTCTGGCTTTTGTATCAGTTGTAAGATGATGATGATGATGATGTTAAAAAATTGTAAAGAAATGAAAGGTCGTTGGCTTTGGTTGATGGGGAGGGGGTAGAAGTGAATTCTAGAGAGAGAGAGAGAGAGAGAGCATGAGATTTTGGAGTAGATGGGTGGTTTTGACTGGTCGGTCTACCAGACAGTTCATACATACTGAGTCATATGCAGTGCCTGCTTTGCTTCTGCTGATTTTGTTAGTTGTGCGCGCGTGGATTGGCTTGGCTCGGCTTCATATGATTGCAACATTGAGTGTCTCTAAATGCAGTTGTCGAGAGAGAGAGAGAGAGAGAGAGAAGGGATTAGGTGGCCAAAGACTGGGCGTTGGAATTGTATGTACACACAGAAGAGAACTAAAAAAAGTAATTCAGAATGGGGCGTGGAAGCTACCAATACTTCCACATCCACTTGTCAAATGGTCACGTGGTAAAATGTCAAGTCAAGGTCAGCACTCATTTTCCTCCCTTTTTTTTCCTTTTTATTATCTCTCTTTCCCATTTAAAAAGGACATATCACACGGTCCAATTGAAAACTCTAACTAATTAATCTGGTGAAATTGAATCCCACACAGCATTATAATTGTATGCGGTTGAGAAATTCCCCTCCTTTCTAGTCTAGATTATCGCTTATATGAAAAACCAAAAACAAAGTCCTTGTCTTTTCTTTTTATAAAACGTTAAATTATGTGTTTGGTCAACTTTTAAAACCAAATTGTTTAATATGTATTTCTGTTGTTGTTTTGCTTTTGTTAGACATATTTATACTCTCTATTTTCTTTCTCTCTTCGACAAAATCATTTAATCTACCGGCAATGAATCTGGCTCCCTCGTAATCCTTTCAATACATCTAGATGAAAAATAACAAATAAAATAAAAAATTATCTGTAACCTTATATATAATAATTATCTCACAAATGTCGGTCGCATAACAAATAAATATAAGAGGCTCATTGTATAAACATGTCACATGACTTGTCATTTGCTAGTATTTAGGTTTTAGATAAATTTGCTTATATAATTTTCCAGATTCTCTGTGATCTGAACCCTTAGCTCAGAAGTCTTAGATAGGCTGCTTCCTATCTTCTGCAGTAAATAAATGAGAGCAGGAAAATGATGCCCCAAACTGCTATCTACTCTACTGAAATGCTTGCCCATATCCAACTCATCAAACGCTATCTGCCCCAAAACTTTTACTTTAGAAATTGAACTAAAGCAAGGGTTTGTAGCTTAAGTGATTAAGAACATTTACCCATGCATCAAAAGTCCTAGATTCAATTATCCATTTCCCGTATCGTATCAGGGAAAAATAAATAGATTGCGGACCTTCTCATGAAAGGCAACTTGTATAATGTGAATGAAACAACAGAAATTTGGTTGGTAGTTGGTACCATTTTATTTGGCTCCATTGTAACCTAATCAAGAACAACAATTTTTTGGCTTGCCCATTAGAATCTGAATCAAGACCAGTTCAGTTCACTTCAAGCTTTCAAGCTCTATGGAGAAACGACAGGCCATGAAAGGTCATAGGGTAGGGCGTGGTCCATGAAGGATCAGGTTGACTGAGATACCCACCAAAACGGGTCGTCTTCTACGACTTCTACACTGCCATTTGTCCCAATTCACGCCACTTGTCATTTTAAATAAAAAAACAGAGACATATATTATTTATCTACAATTGGGCCGAATTTAGGCTGGTCAGGCCGAAGCCAAATTTCACTCTTTCTGGGCCAGCCCAAAAAACCCTTTGATCCCAATTGGCCTCTTGGCCTTATGCCGAACCTGGGCTGGGGAAATGTGGATCTTCACTGTTTCATTAAATAAAAATAATTTGTTTCTAAAGTAAAGAAAATTCCAAGGAGGGGGAGAGGGGACAAACAAAATATAATAAAAATTTGGTGCAGAATGAGACAAAGGAACACAGTATTTTTCTGTGGAAGAAGCACCCAAAAGGCAGGATATGTTTTATTAGTGGACTCTCCACTTATGACATAAATTTGTCCTCTAATTGCAGTTTTTAGACTTTGTGAACCAAATGTTGCTGTCCTATCCTCCTATCCTCCTATACCCCCACAACCTCATCAATTTATTTGAGGGACACTGATCGACCAAACTTCATGGCCCGCGCACATTTTGCATTGCAATGGGCTAATGGGCTAATTTATTAATTTATACTCCATTTAATTTTGAGAAATAAAAACAAAAACAAAGTCAAATCATGTTGCTTCTAGGGTAGGGATGCTTTAGTAATTAAAAATAATAATTAACATGGTTTTCTTCACTAATTTTTTTTGGCAGTTTGCGTTTGAAAGTTTTGGTGGAGTTAGAGAGAATGATATGCAATGTATCTGTTGTTGCTTTTATCATTATCTTTTGATAAAACTTCTCATGTAAAAATAATAATGAAGATGGTTTTCTTCACTAATTTTTTTGGCAGTTTGCATTTGAAAGTTTTAGTGGAGTTGAAAGAATGATATGCAATGTATCTGTTGTTGCTTTTATCATTATCTTTTGATAAAACATCTGATATGCACACTTTTTCTTTCCCCAATATAGTTAGTGGTACCCGACTAAAAAAGGTGCTAATTTTCCCACTCCATTTTTGTCTACTTACACTAGCAACATGAGTGAGAAAATCAACTCCCAATAAAAACACTGATTAATAATTATTTGTGTCATTAAATCAATAAATCTCAGCATCTGAATCTGATATGTTTTTTTTTCTTTTGGTAAAGCAATGCTTACCATGAAATATGATAAGTGGTATGTTACCTATATAGTTTTAGCACTACTGCATTTTCGTAGTGTTGTTTTTCTTCACCAAGTGATTGTTTCATACCATCAATCATTCTGGTTCTGATTTTGGATTTATAATATATTGTACTCACCTAAAATAGACATGCTAATTAATCTTGACTACACATTTTGTCAAACTCATGTGTTATCTTTTGGTACGAAAATTCAAACCTACCCACACTATCTCAGTAAAACATTTTGCCCTTTTAACCAAAAAATGGACCCGCGGAGCCACTCTTAGGCTTGGAGTGACCCTGGCCTCCCATATTTTTATCTCTCCTCTATTACATTATATATAACATATAGAATTTATAATAAACAACTTATAATTTAAGTTATAGTTTTCTCTAAAGCAAATTAGACATGACTAAATTATAAATATTTAGCTCTAAACATGTAATTATTGAATACTTAGTTGTTTTATATACTTTGGCCCCCTTAACTTTACAATTCTAGCTCCGCCCTTGTTCATGATGTTGTCTATTACAACTTGCATGCCCACAAAGAAGTTCGAAGAATTTTATTTTTTTAAGAGAGAACTTCAACGGTACGAGGTAATCAATAATATGAGAGGAGCTTAAAACCTAACCCTGATTACAATCATCAACTAAATGAAAGTTTAATGTTGTACCTGATCTACATAATAGTATTGCTTTACATTAATGAAGTTTATGGCATGAACAGAAAGGCCAAAACATACTCAAATTTCACATTGCTTTGCATTAATGAAGCTTCTGGCAATAGGCATCTAGCATCCTCCCTCCTTGTAATTTTATTTTAGTCATCAACATAGAAAAAAAGAAGAGAGATTTTGGAATGCAGTGGGAGTATCGGACGGTCGACGGTGCATCAACTGAGTAGGATGACACGTCAGTGGGCCCAGAATAGTAAACGAGTAAATCAAAGCAAAAGGCAAAGAAAGATTAACGTACGGCTGATGCTTTCCGTGGCACGGACTGGGAAAAAATACTAAGTAATTTGGTTCATGGTAGGTATATGTCACCTGTCCCTTTCCCCATCATATAAACTCTGAATTTCAATATTAATTAAGAAATTGTGAATAGGGGAATTTAGAAAGGGAAATTAAAATAGAGAATGGGATAGTCCAACGAAGGAGGGTAGGCTACTTTGGGAATTCGGGGTAAGGTTCTCTCTAATTCCTATGTGGAAAGGCTACTTGGTTAGTCACCCTTATGTATGTGTAGGAATGATCGCCTAATCCTCTAAACTCTAGTTTCCTTTTTATACTGGTTACCTCTCTCCAATAATATATTAATAATATTCTCTTAAAAAAAATATACAGGATGATCGAGAATTAAAATCATCCTAAGACTCATGTATTAGTAAACACATGAATTCGCATCCAAATATTGAATATGTCCTGATTCATAAAGCACTCAATCCCATATAGAAAAGTGTCGTTAGTTTGAGGTAGGTTGATCCTTTCCAACCACACTTCAAATATCAATTGACATGATCATCTTTTAAATAATAATAATAATAACTTAATGGGAGTATTAATATTACCCAGCTAGTGCTAGTGGGAATCATCATTCATGAATATGAATATTCAATGCTGCGTTGGATTCGTGTCCATTAGCCATAAGAACCTTTTGTGATAGGTACGTACAATAATCTTCCGTACTACTTGAACAAAGGTCACAACTGGTGCATCATTTTTCCAAGGAAAGTTCGAACTTCTTAAACAAAACAAAATTAGTGTTTCAATAAACGACCAGATTAGTTAGTGCCATGCTATCCCAATACTGAATTAACAATTAATTGTATTATAATGTGTTTGTTGTCAATTTTGAATGTCACTTGAGTTAGAGTTTATCTCGAGCCAAAATTCATATCTGCCATTTTTAAGCACGATATAGATAGAATATTTTGGTTCAACTTTCAATTGAGTTTCAAATTTTCTCATCTTTGCTCTCATTATGGCACTCCCATTAGTGCTGGACAAGAAAGGAATTTCGGTGGAGGAAATCTCAAGTCTTTGCCATTTTTAGCCAAGCAAATGTAATGTGGCCTAGTCCACACCAGTTAGTAAAATTCGCTTTGAATCTTGAGAACTCGATCGAAGTATGGATGTAGTCCAAGAGAAACTGAGTGGTTCTATGAACCCATGGAACAAGATGTTTCTGTTTTGTCCACAGTTTAACGAAAAGTTGATGTTTCTATTAAGAAAAGAAAAAAGAAAAAACTAATATATACAAAAACGCCGAGTTAAAACGACTCGTTTAGATCCGCTCCACAATGTCATCTCATGATATACTTAATTGTTCATAATGAAGCGTTGTTAGTTTATAGATGTTGATAGGGTGGAGGTACTTGCGGCGAAGGGACTGGACCTGGCTATATATATGATTAGTCAATACACGGTTTTTGTTAAGTGAAAGATCCATTTAACAAGATCACACAACTGTTTATGCATTCATTTGATCAGGATTGATCCCAATTTATCCACTAATTAAACGGATTTGTAGATTAAAAATTGGTAGCTAGCTAGCTAGAAAGCACAGCGTGAGCAAATTGTTAAGCTATAAATGCCAGCTTTGTCATCAGAGCTAAATTAGGTCATGTTCATGCTGTCTAACTAAAATTAGGCACTTCATTTCTTAACTTAACTTCGAATTAAGCTCCCAATCGATTCACAGTTCTATTAGTTCACCCTTCTTTTTTTTTTCGACCAAGTTTATTGGACAAACATTAAGATAAGATATATAATTTTTGGACAAACATTAAGATAAGATATTTATATTTTTTTTGGACAAGCATGAAGATAAGATATAATATTTCCATTTCGAAAAAAACAGAGAGAAAAAAAAACATCTAAGAAGTAGCCAACATGATCACGTAAAAGACATCAAAAATTGTATATGGGAGGCCAATAAAATTAAGGTAAAAGATGTTTACCGAAAAAATGGCATAGAAGTAATTGTTGAGAATATAGAAAGTGGCATCTCCACTATGAGTAAGACATGGTGTCATTTTCTATTTAATCATCACTAGCGACTTAATTAGGGGTCAGTGTTTCAAGCGTACGTTTTTATCTCATTTTATAATCTAGATTTTCCCATTAACTTCTCTTTCCTTTTGACTCGTTTTCAGATAGCTTTTTGAAGTAGAATTGATTTGATTTCAAAATTCCCTAATTTATGATTTTACTTCATCATAAGAGCCACATGTTTTCTAATTCCAAATGCATCTAAATATATATATATATATATATATATATATATATATATATATATATATATATATATGAGCTAATTACAGTTGTTCACGAGCAGCATCGATGATTAATTTTAGATACAACGATAAATAACCATCCATATATAGCTTAATTGGATTGTGAGCTTAAGGAACATCATCTGTTGTTCATCAACCTTGCAAGACATGACACTGCAACCCTGCGTGTTTGTGAGTTGTGAGCATGCACTAATAAAATGTCCAAAGTGATCATGATAAAGTTTGGTGATCAACCCACGATGACTTTGTGTGATTGATCAACGGAGGGGAATATATTGGCACATTTGCGAAAAGACAATTATGCAGCAGCCGTGTTCCACTTGGGTCACTAAGTTCATTGATCAAATGCATACCCAATTTCAGATAAATGCGCACATACAGCATGCATATATGTTGGTTTTTTAGGCATGCATGTCACAATTTTTAGGGCATTGTCTTTAAATTGAAGTGCAAAGGCAAATCCCCTTTGCTATAGCTAAGTCCACTTTAGGTCGTAGGTGTAGGACTTTTTACGTTCCCACTTTGGCTACTTTTCATGAGAGGGTCATGTATATATAAAGCCAATTTCTCCCTTCAAAATTTCACAACAACAAAGTGAGTGATATGTATTGATCAGTCTAGCAAAAACAAGAGAAGAAAAATATTGGAGAGAAAGAGAGTAATTATTTTTCTTAGTTCTCTAATGGGTTCGATCGTGATATCTATTCCAGCAGATGCTGATCAGCTTGCTCTTCCCAAAAATATTGGAGAGAAAGAGGAGCCCAAACTTTCTATTTTTGCCACCATTGTTTCCAATCTTAGAAAACTTCAGAAAAGCGAGCAGGATATGAGAAAGCTGCTTCACAGCGTCAAGGTTGCGATTGCACTGGTTTTGGTCTCACTTCTCTATCTTCTTGACCCTCTCTATAAGCAAGTTGGAGAGAATGCCATGTGGGCTATAATGACGGTCGTCGTCATCTTTGAGTTCTACGCAGGTTGGACCGCTACTTCATTAGTTTCTCTAATTACAACCTTAAAACTGATCATGTTTTAATTTTTTGGGTATATTAATTAATAATTAGTTGGGTAACATTTTTCAGGTGCTACACTTAGTAAGGGTTTAAATCGTGGATTGGGAACAATATTAGGAGGTGCTATGGGGTTCTCAGCTGCAACTTTTGCTCAAGAAGTTGGTGGAATGGGCAAGGGCAACGCCATAATTGTTGGTTTTTCTGTGTTTATCTTCGGTAAGATTTATATTTATTAGGTCTATTTTTTTTTAATAAAAAATGTTCAAATGAAATAAACATAAGTTTTTCTTTTATTTGTAGCAAAACACTCTTTATGTTTATAATGCATGGCCCCTATTCTACAAGTTGGTCCCAAGGAATTTGGAACTTCAACTTTCTGTACCATAGAAGATCGTGGCGCATTACACACCACGTGGCATGCATTATACAGATTTCAAATGGTTGATGATGAAATCATATTGGAAAAAATAATTAAAGTAAATTCATTGGTAGAACAATTGGGCTAATTGTAGAGACTAGAGAGTGCAAGTTGTCAATATATTTTACCTAAAATATATTTCAGGCGGAGCTGCAACATATTCTAGATTGGTCCCAAGGATTAAGAAAAGATATGACTATGGAGCAATGATCTTCATCCTCACCTTCAATCTGGTGGTTGTGTCTGGTTTACGTGCCGAAAATGTGTTGGAATTAGCTCGCGAGCGCCTTTCAACCATCGGCATGGGATTTGCCGTTTGCATCTTCATAAGCTTGCTGGTGTTCCCCACATGGGCCAGTGATGAGCTTCACCACTCTACAGCTCATAAGTTCCAAGTCCTTGCAGACTCAATTGAAGGTAAGTAATTAGGAGAAAAACAATCTTGCATTATATTACACGACGAACCATAATCTAATTGAGATTAATCATCATCTTGTTCAATAATTTGTAGAATTCTTGGAGAGTTATTTTAGATTGGACAAAGAAAATTTGAAGGATGACCAGCCTAGTTCCATTTCCAGTCGTTGCAAATCGGTGTTGCACTCCAAGTCAAAGGATGAGTCTCTGGTATATAATACTTTTTTTTTATAGTCACACTCAAAATTGTTTAACTTAATTTCATGCTCATTTTATCAATTATCTCAAGCAAAAATGGCGTTTGATTATGCTTATCGACAGGCGAATTTTGCGAAATGGGAACCATGGCATGGAAAATTTGGTTTCTATTACCCATGGAATAAGTACCTACAAGTTGGAGAGCTTCTTAGAGATCTAGCTACCATGGTCCTTTCCCTCAAAGGCTCTCTTCAATCTCCTAGACAGGTGCATATATACATATGTAATATTAAATTTTGGTTCCCTTTTTCTTTTTCAAAACAAAAAAGTTCATAGCTGGTTTTGGTTAATTTATTTATTGCTTCAAAATTGTATGTGATTAGCCCTCGTCGAGCCTGAGGCAGTCAGTGAAAGAGCCAAGTGAAGCTGTAGGGTTGTCACTTGCATGGAGCCTGAGAGAGCTTGGAGAGAGCCTTATGAAGATGAGAAGGTGCCCTCAAGAGAATGTGATATTGCCCAAATTGAAGTCAATGAGACTGGAGCTGAGCTCCATGGTGTCTCCAGTTTCCAACTTCGGACCTCTAGAGAATGTTGAAGGACTTGCAATTGCAAGCTTTGTGTTCTTGTTGACAGAGATGCTTGAGAAAGTGGAAGAATTGGCAAAGGAGGTTGAAGAACTTGGAGAGCTTGCTGGCTTTCATTCTAAATAGCTATAGCTATATATATAGACTTAATTTTCTTAACTGTGGTATTTGCCAATTTTGGGCCTGGAAAAATTCTACACCTGTGATCTAAAAATATGGGAGACTTGGGAGAAGATGTATAATTAGCTATATATATTTAAAGTCTGGAAAAAATTATACACTTGTGAAATACAATATATGGTGGGCCCTACAAGGCTGTCCTTCAAATAAACTTATTTGAGGGATCCCTCAACCGAAGCTCACTGTATATAAATATATGGTGTAGATTAACCGTGTAACTGAAACTAAGACAACTTTATTATAAGTGAAAGAGCAGATTTTCTCCTATGCGGACGTTCGGACGTTATTACCATGCGGACACTATGTATTTTTTATTACCCCTCCTTACTTTCCTTATTGTTTACAATGACATCCGCACGTTCCGAATGAGAGAAGAACTAAGTGAAAGAGTATATCATATAATATTGGATGGTTGAGATTTTACAAGGCCAGTTTCATTTTTATAAATTTTAAATGGGAAAATAGATAGAAAAAATAATTGAATTTGGACAGGCTGTGCCAAAATTGGGACCATATTGACCAAACCAAAAGAAAAATATTATACAAAATAGATTGATACATAGGTTTGGCCTAAATCTCTGCCAAGGTCCCTGCACAGAACCGCAGGCCAAACAAGATAGGATGACGACTCCATCAAGGCTGAGGTCTTAAATTCAATTTTGTAGAAGCAATAGGAATATTCCCCTGTGTTTGAAATCAGTTTTATTGATTTATTTTAAGCCAAATTTTCTGTAAATTTCTTATTAAAAGAAGGCAAATGTACAAATGGAATAGGACCGTTAAGATAAGGCCAATCAAGTATGACAAATATCAGCATAATTTTATTGATGTTGACGGAGTAACATATAATTGGAGTGATGTCTGAAGACTCATAAAAAAATCTAATTCAGAACTTCAAAACAAGTCTGATAAGATCAAGACGCATATCACAACAAGAGAAACAGAGAAAATGGCCATTCATCTCATGAAAATTGCAGCAACTATAATCCTCGTCGTCTTCATTGGGTTCTTCGGTGAGGCCACAAGCACTCCAGATACAAATATAACAAGCGTTCTCTGCAACTCTGGAGTGTATACAGCTGGTGATCCTTTTGCTGTAAGCCTAGCCTATGTTCTTCAGGAGTTGGAGACTGCAACATCAACACACAAGAATTATGACTTCTACGACATATCCCCTTACCCTAATGCATTTGCATATGGGCATGCTTCTTGTAACCAAAACATCACAACCCCAGATTGCACTACTTGTCTTGGTGCTGCAAAAACAGATATGCTAGGCACGTGTCAAAATGCGATAGGGGGTCGAGCGGTTCTTCGTGATTGTGCAATAAGGTATGAGCAATACCCATTTACTGACTGAGCCATTGGCTTGGCCTCTCTGTTCAATGAGTTTGATTTCCACTAGCTACTAGTAGTAGATGCTGCTGCTGCATTGTCAGATTTCCGTGTACGAAAAATCCTTCCCTTTCATATTTCAATCCTTTCTTTCCTTTTGAAGAATGCATGGTTTTGTGCCTGTCGGACATGAAGATATCAGTGCACTGATTGGTTTTTGGTACATTTATTCCA
Source organism: Prunus avium (assembly GCF_965620075.1). Classification (NCBI taxonomy): domain Eukaryota; kingdom Viridiplantae; phylum Streptophyta; class Magnoliopsida; order Rosales; family Rosaceae; genus Prunus; species Prunus avium. The sequence continues at coordinate 38,886,730 of NC_142291.1, forward strand.
AGAAGAAAGAAGAAATGATAAAGGCAAAACACATGTATGACTTGACAGGCAAACACATTTATTGTCTCAAAGATATTAAAAATACAAAAAATTGATGATTGAATTGTGTCTCCTGATACAAGAACAAGCTCTGATATCTTCAAGGACTATAAACCTTTTTCATTTTTTGTATGATTACATCCTATGAAAATAACCAAAACCATTTGTGAATTATCACCACGTAATTCACTTCACTTTACCTGTTAGCATATCGATAGCAGTCATCAAGACTCGGAGGGTCAAATTACAATTTCACCTCCTTTCCAATCTTCCCCTTGTTAAGTAAAACCCCTCAAATGCTTGAGCAGAGCATGGTTGAACAAACCAAGGCTACAGACTGACAGATTCATGTCAGAATTTTGCTGGTTATTGTGGATGCAAAATGTTCCATTCATTTTCCCTTTGTACATTGGAGCACTATTATAATTGTCATCAGGAAGATGTTTTGAGAGATTCATGTTTAAGGAAGAGTGCATAAAGAAGCTCATTCCATGAATCAGGGACACCAGTGGCGGCAGTCTTGATGCTGGACAGAGGCTGGCCATTCTCTGGCCATTCTCTGGCACCAGTGGCTGCAGTCTTGATGCAGGTAGGCACACCAGGTATAGTCCATCTTGTTGTGATAGGAATGAACAAGAACAAATAAGTTTTAGCTAATGTAATAAAGATGAGCTTGGGCTTCTGTTGCTGACATAAAAACATCTCTTTCCATGTCTTCGGATACAACCTCTTTTCTTGGCTGGGACACACATTCAGTAAATCCAACTTCCTAACATGAGACTCATTCGATCACTCCGATAACACATCAAAGATGGTCATAACTATAGGACTGTGGGGTAAAACAGGCAATGAACCTAAGTCGGGCAGAGCTTCCATGTGACAACCCCCACCAGAATTCCAAATCGCCGCCTCTGTTACATCTACAGCCAATTTACTAGTGTTCAGTTATACATGTTGCATTGCTAAAGCACATTAAGTCCACAAAAACATCGCATAAAATGCAATGTTTAAACTCCTATACAAAGTTATGAAAAACACAAAAGGCCTTTAAGTGCAAACCAAACTGTAATATGGCGTGACAGAGAAACAAACAATATGAAGGAGACAAGTGGGACAAGTGATCCGGCAAACCTGAAATGCACAGGAGCATAAGTTCGAAAAAGGACATAAGTTTTGCTAGTGTTCACTTCACTACCAATCCAATCAACCACAGTTTCAATCGATCTGCGATATGCATTTTCGACGGTTATATTCATCTTCACCTCCTCCCCTTCTTGAAAGTAGCGATCCCTAAGACATAATGAAAACTTTGAGTTCTACTCCAAAAGTAATAATAACCATCATAATACTTTAAACTGGAGATTCATTCTAAACTTCCTAAACTTTCCACCTCTTTGACCTTGTGGGAAAAAAGTTTGCATAATGTACCAATAAGATTACTTTCTTTTAGTTATAAACCTATGTTCGTTTATGCCCAGCGTTGAGAAGAAGCACATCTGCATCTCTCCACTGGCTGGCAGTCCAGTCTATTTGATCCACTTTTATAGTCAACTTCACCCCTTCTGGACTGGAGCGTGGCCCTGAATGACAAGATATGGTGATCTGTAGTATTCCGCTGTGCAGTTGAAATCTTTCCAATTGAATCACCAACAAATACAAGGCACCGGTTCCAAGCTTTTCCAACATCTTCCCTGCAGCATCAAATCTGTTCTTAGGAGAAGAGAGAAACCCAATAAGATCTTCTTGTCCAATCCACCTAGTTAGAACAGAACTGAAAGTACTGAAAATAACTAAGCATAAAAAGACCCCTTAATTGGAAGAACCATGAGGTTGATCATAATCTAAAACCATTGTTATAGTTACCATTGGAGCTTAACCTTAACATAATGTAGCAAGTGCAACAATTAATTAATTACAATGTGCTCAATAAAGACTAATATTTCAAAAGTGCAAAGGAAAAATAGAATCCAAAATTGAGTTATCGTACTAACCTAATATTGAGATTGAAACTTGAATCCTAAAGTCCTAGGCAGAGTTACTTGAGTATCCAAGTCTAATCGAATCCTAGGTGTCCTACGATAGGTTCAGGGTTAGAATTCAAGGCTTGTGAATAGTTTTGGAACAAGTTCGGAAGCTATGGGTTTTGGTTCGAGACTTGGATTTAGGGTTTGAAGGCTAAAATCCATTTTTGTAATACTAAAATAATTTTCTAGGATTTTTAAATAATTGGAATTATTTTAATTTAGATTTTTAAATATTTTAATTCTTCAATAAATACTATCGCTTTGTTTAAAAATAAAAATAAAAACTATTTAAAAAATAATATCTGAAATTTAAATAAATAAATAAATTCCACAAAATTAGTTAAGATAATTAATTATGAAATAATTTATAAAATTAATTTAAATATTTAAATATTAATTCTTCACTAAATACATAATAATTAAAACATAATTACTAATTAAAGTAATTAAATAAGGCTAATATCTTACTTAATTACAAATATTAAACTAAACAAACGAATTTTGTATTTAAAATAATTAATTACAATTTATCAAGTAATTTATGAAATTAATTAAAATATTTAAATACTAATTATTCATTTAATAATTCATAATTAAAACATAATTACTAATTAAAGTAATTAAATAAGGATAAGATATTAATTAATTAAAAATATTAAACTATAAAAAAAAGATCCGCCCAGGCCGCCTAGCGTCTAGGCCGAATTTTTTTGTTTTTCGGTTTGTTGGAGCAGATGACACAGGATTGCTACCGTTGAAGATGAGCCTTCTCTAGATTAAAGAACCAAACAGTCCCGCGGTTCTCTACTGTTCCCAGTCCCGCCATGGAAGCTACTCTTCTCAGCTCGCAACGCTTTCATCCCCAACTCTTCCCAACTTTGAGTTCAGTCCTTCCTTAACAATGCTGTGAGTCATTCTTCAAGAGTGAGATTCAGCGGAGGAATTAATATCATCTTGATAATATTCCCCAAGTCTCATTTTGTTTACTTTTCATAACCACAAGTCACTCTGTCAAGCTCGGTTACTGTTTAGCATGCCTGATTTAACTAATGTTTTTACATAATTGAAATTTATGAACACAAGAAAGGTCCGCAACTAGCAGCTTTGACTCAATAAGTTTACCGACCATAATGTTTTTACTGTGGATTAATATAATAAGATGATGTTCTTCATCATAATTATTTATACCTGTTGATGAGGTTTGACTACCATGTGCATCATTCTCTCCATAGTAAGTATTCTATGAGTCCTTGTGGAATACTTGCTTCTTTGTCATGGTGATCGATGTTAGTACATATAAGAGGTTTTTAGATCATAGTATCAATTCTGTCCAATACCATTTAACTTCAAGCTTGCTGTAAGTTTACTGGTTTCATGCTTTTTATTGCAGGAGGTTCTGTTAGTTGGGGTCCGTACTTACTTGCAGTAACGGAAGGTTGCTGGAAGATAAAGCTGCAGTTCTATGGTTTTAAACTTGCTTCTGCTGCAAGGTAATACATTCGTTACCATTTTGATGGCCGATGATCGTTTGTAGTGAAAGAAACTGCACAATGCATGCGTTTTTTGTATGCATGTGGTGTTATTGATTATGAAGATGGTTGTCCTTGTGAAAGTCCGTCTTTCTGAAATGATAATTAAACAAAAATAATTGTTATATATATATCTTACTCTTTTATATATATATTTATTATATATTTACAAAATTTAAATTCCTTTTATTCACAAAATTCTTGAACGTTTCTTGTATTCAAATGGTTTTAATGATTTTCTTTAGATTTTCTTTTAAAATTTTAGTTGTGGTGAATTTGTTCATTGCTATCTAAATGGTGTAGAGTTAGTGTTGGCAAAAGCTTTACATGCAAAAGTTTGACGTGTAGGTTAGTTATGCTAAAGCTTTTCTATTTGAGATTGATTACTCAACAAGTGTCATTCCATTTGATGACTAATCCTTTTAGTATGTGAGCTGGTGGTGTTTAGGAAAAACTTGGAGCAAAAGTTATCAGTTGAAGTGCATCCACCAATTAAAACCCATTGGCATGCCGCCTTAGTATTCACTATAAATAGAGGTCATTGCCTTTGATTTTGAAAACACAGGACGATTGCATAGTAGTTCATGCAAATAGAGAAAAACGTAGAGGGAGAAAGAGAGAATAGTGATGAAATTCTTGGAGGAGAAATAAGACTTAGCTTGTGTGTTCTTAACTTGGAGCTAGCTTTGGAAACAAGGTAGGGGTTTTTTGGGGGCCTAGTGTAGAGATTGATTTAATTAAAATTTGTGAACAATATATTATGCGTGATATGAATATTTAATTAATATTCTTGTTACAATTGAATGTTTTCTTGGAATGTTTATGTGTTCTTGACTAGTTGAACAATGTTGGTACATTGTTGATATTTTGAATAGTTACATTGTTGTGAAATACATGGGATATGTGAAAGGAATAATTATATCATGTTATGGAAATTGGTTGGAGTTGTTGGATTGAGAAAATAATGGTGGAAAAGAGGATAATGGAAATAGTCTTTTGTGTAGTTGAGTCTAACTCTTGGCAGGTACCAGGTCTCAGGGATCCCACAGTGCACATGATTTTTATTGGGTGATTCGGGACTGGCGAAAGGGAGTTAGACAAGATGACTAACAAAAGGGGAATTATGAGACGGTTGAAATGGGTGTTAGTTCATATAAATGGGCATTCAGGACCAAGTGGTATAAGCATGGTATGGGACGTGCAAGTCTGCTTGTCCAGTTATATGAATTAACGGGATTAGTTGAAGTGCATTCATGCATTATTATTATTAATAATGTGCTATTTGGATGTATGATTATTTGTCACCTAATTTAATTATATCAATTTCATGTAAAAAGGTTTATGTCCCTATTGAGCTGTGGTTTCACTCACCCCCTAATAGATTTTGCAGGTACCGAACCTGAAATCTAAAGGTTGTAATGATTTTGGCATATTTATAAGAGTGTACTGTGTATATAGCTTATAGATAAATAATGAGTTACTCTTTTAGTAAACTCTTTAGTAGTTCTGGCTTGTAAAATAATGTAACTATTTCAAGCTTTCAGATGTTGTTGTTTCGAATATTCTATGTGAAATATTTACTTTATTTATTTAAATGTTTCTTCATATTTTAGTTATAATTTTTATAAAATTTTATAATTAAGGTGTGAATCACATCTTATTCTAAGATTACGTAAACCCGTGAATTGGGCCGTGACAGTTCTTTATAGTAATGCTAGAGGTATAGCAGATATTGCTTGTAAACTGATCTTTGTACGGAGATGACTCGCGCCTATTACAAAAAAATTTCCTTAAATATTCAAACTACACCTATTCTTTTCCTTTATAAAGTTTACCATTACTCTTTCTGATATTGTGGTTTGTTGGCAGTCTTCTTGGTTCGCCTTTCTGGGAGCATGTTAAGGAGATATTAAATAATTACAAATATTAAAGAAAACAAAACAAAAAGATCCGCACAGGTCGCTTAGAACTATTTATTAAAATTCGTGCAGCCATATTATTTAATTATATTATATTTAAAGAGTAGAGCCGATCGGCTATACTATTTATTAAAAACAATTTTAAAAAATTTCAGTATAGCCGCGCGGCTATACTACTTAATTATAATAATATTTTATGCATAGAAGTATGCATATTCATCTATTAAAAACATGTAGAGCAGCATTTTGTATTTGATATGGCACATAGGATTGACATGACATGATTTTGCTTATACTTCACTTTTCAAACAACAGTTTAATTATAAGAAGAATACTACCTTATCTCTTACTACTATACCCAAAAAACTTTGTTTGAAATTGAAAATTTTGTATAAAAAAAACCTGTATTAGACATGAAACATACGTACATGTATTGTACGTTGGCTATACGATTAGTTTAAAAAACATGAATTTTCTAAACTACTCTTATCGATAAACGAAATTCAAGGGAAAAAAGAAAAAGAAAAAAAATCCTAGTATAGCCGCACGGCTATACGATTTATTAAAAAGTTTTTAAAAAACTGAAGTATAGCCGCAATATAATTAAAACGTATAGCCATTCAGCTATACTATTCATTTGAAAAAAAATTAAAAAAATCCATTTATAGCCGCGTGGCGATACTATTCATTAGAAAATTATAAAAAAACTGAAGAATATAATTAAAGAGTATAGCCGTGCGGATTATAAAATTAAAAAAGAGAAGCCTATATTGACGTGGTCTTGACCCAACCTGAAGGAGTAAACCAACGACGACGATCTGTTTGTAAAGTCCATGTCGTTTGCTGTAGGCCTGTAAAATGGGCCGGGCCGGGCCAGCCCGGCCCTAAGAAGTGTGAGCCCAAGCCCTATCTTTCACGGGCTTTTTTGGCCCTAGACAACTATCGGGCCGGGCCGGGCCAGCCCACTATGAAATATGCAAAGCCCAGGCCCTGCCCATGGGCCAAACTATTTCGGGCTTTCAAGACGGGCCTATATGGCCCTTGTCTGTATATATATATATATATATAACATTATTAAGACACAATTCCAATCCGAGAACAATAATAAATCTTCAAATCAATATAATATTTAGAGACTATAAATGCAAATAAAGGCATTTACCAAAAATCTCAACTAAGATTTATGCTAAAATCCAATAATCCAAATGAGGATTTTGGCAATCTAGCAAGAACTTCAAATGGAAGGCCCATATACAAATGACCGACCCTGCCAAGCTATTTATAAAGGAAAAAACAATTGTGTTGATGTGTGAAGTCGATGTGGGACAGAAATAGACACCCACCCCCACTTACTCTTTCTTTTTCTTCCTTCCCAGCCTCCTCCACTTTATCTTTCTTCCTTCCCCTCCGATTTGAACTTTGAAACACATCACAATATTGAGGAGATAGTTGAACCCTCTGAACCTAAAGCCAAAGAGTTCAAGCCTTGTGATGTTAAGTATGCTGATTATACTCCTTGTCAAGAGCAAGACCGAGCAATGAACTGGGTGCAGTTTCAGGGAAATGTTTTCAAATTTCCAGGTGGAGGAACTTTGTACATTCATTGCTTCACATTGCCATTCTGTCATCTGCATTTAATTTGAGCGTCTTAACTTCCTTTAGTCAATCCAAGACTATGAGTACAACAATGGCTTTTCAGTCTCCAGAGAATGTTAGGTAGATTTGCTTGTGCGTATAGTGAATGCAAATGCACATTCAATGATACTGTGTTATATATATGTAGCTAAATCATGTATTTATGTGAGCAGTGAGCTATCCTAGTATACATGTTCACACACAGTCAGTTCTTTCATTCATATGTGGTTCTTTACTAATGAGACCAACCATGGTACAGGTTGCAAGTTGGGGTGCATACTTGCTAAAGAGAAATGTATTAGCCATGTCCTTTGCACCACGGGATAATCATGAGTAATTACATGTGATATATATATATATATATATATATATATATATATATATATATATATATATATATATATATATTAAAATAGAGTTGAATTAGTGAACTCTTAAGTTGAATACAGATAGTAGAAAAACATATCTATATCTATTTACATACTCAGATCATATGGTCAAATTAATTGTCACAGTCTTGCCTCAACTCTCAAGGTTAAATGATTCACATATGAACGGCTGTGTGTAGATGGGATGTACCTAAAAGAAGTTGATCGGGTCCTTAGACCTGGTGGATATTGGATCTTGTCTGGACCTCCAATTAATTGGAAGACATACTACAAAACGTGGAAGCGGTCTAAGGAGGATGTCCAGGCAGAGCAAAGACAGATTGAAGCACTAGCTGAAAGTCTTTGCTGGGAGAAAAAGTATGAGAAAAACATGGCTACGAAAAGAAGCATGCAAGGGCATCTTTAACTAGAGTTTTTGTGTCTTTCAAAAACAGAATTGTTGTTATGAACATCATGCTATCCATAAGAATGTTCCCTATCAATGTGATTGATGACCAAATTGCCAAAAAGAACCTCTACAACCTGCACAAATTACTTGAAGTATTGACCCAATCCCACATCGTTTTCTTAAGGCAACCTCCCATTTTTTATCCACTATAAAAGGCTTCCAAATATCAATATTATTGCTCACCAAAATATCCTGAAATTGTCATAATCGCTAACTTAAATATAAGTTAATTAATTATGTCGGGCCGGGCCGGGCTTTTAAAGGGTCCCAAAACAAAGCCCAAGCCCTGCTCATTAGTCATCGGGCCGGGCCAAGCCCGCCCAATGTATCGGGCCGGGTAAGCCCAAAATTTAAAAAATCGGGCCGGGTTCGGGCTGGCCCATCGGGCTCGGGCTTTATTTACAGGCCTAGTTTGCTGGAACTCCCTCCCTTCTTCTGAATGTACAAACGACAAGTCATAACCATTCTCTCTCTGAGTCACTGAAGCTGTGTGGCAGAGCAAATGGCGGAGAGAAGTTGCTGACACTGCAGATAGATGGCTTCCGATGGACTTGGCCGAGCTCGTGAGTCGTATCATCGTGCTTGAACAGCTGAACTCTAAGCCTCCTGTAAGTAATTACCCATTTCATATTATTTCGAAGAAATTAATCTCTTCCTTTCAGCTTTTGAATAGATTAAAGCCAACCCTTCTAATGCACTTGTTTCAGAGTTTTTCACACGTACTTTTTGTGTGGTTGAGTCGTTGACGTAATTTTTTTTATTATATATATAATCATTCTGTTGATAAATTTAGAAAACTAGTTCTGAGAAGCATTTTCTATTGTAATTCTCTTTCAAACTTGATATCTTTTGCAATTCAAAATCATCATCTTGTTGTTTTAGTAGAAAAATAAAAAACCCAACTGAAGGCAGTGTTCGAAAAATCGGCCTAGGCGGTAGGCGGGCGCCTAGGCGGTTCCTAGGCGGTAGGCGGGGGCCTAGGCGGATCCTAGGCGGTAGGCGGGCGCCTAGGCGGATCCTAGGCGGTAGGCGGGAGGATAGCGCCGCGATTTCACCATAATCGTTAGGGGTAGGCGCCAGGGAGTTAGGCGGCGCCTAGGCGGCCCGGGTGGCTGCTTCTCTACTCTTCTCGACCCAACCAGTGGCAGCGACGGCTTCTTCTCTACTCATCAGAGGTATCTTTGAATTTTTCTTCTTTTCTTTGTAGCTGCTGCTGGGCTCATCTTATTTCAAAGGCGCGCAAGAGAAGATGATGGAGGCAGAGAAAGAGCAGAGACGATGGAGGTAGAGAGAGATGGGAGGTGATGGAGGCGGATAGATGAGAGCTATATCGGACATAACGGATAGATAACTGAGGATAGGGTTCGTCCAAAAAAAGGTGATAATAGGGTTAGTGAAACGCTATGGTTCACTTGTGGGCTGGTATTTTAACAAGGTTCCCTTATGGGCCCATATACTAAAACATAACATTAACCTAATGATGTAGGACGAAATATGGTCACTTATGACACTAGGAAAAGAAGGAAGGCGTATCGTTGGGATTTTCTAATTGATTGAAGAAGAATTGGAGTGAAGAAGAATTGGAGCGAAGAAGTGAAAAGGGACATAGCAGGAATTTGCAGATTTGGCGTCCGAGCTCCGATTAGGACGCAAAATACCATTTCGGAAAGGGAACGACGCCACGAGTCAAACTCACAGCTTTGCTGTGATGTATGATGGATTTTGGCATTCTGAGGTCGTTTGGCCTTCCAAAACCGCATTCAAAGTTTCGTAGTTAATTTTCGGAATAAATTCTGTTTTTCAGTTTTTCAGTTTTAATGTAATAACTCCCCTAGCAGTTACAAGGGTTGAGAGTTGTGTATTTAGGCAGGTTTGTCTAACGTTTTTGTACACTTCAGATTTTAATACAATTAATCAAAGAGAGTTTCTCTTAATTTTCTGGTGGAATCCAGTTCCCTTGTTACTCAAGGTTTTCGTTTGAAACCTTTATTGCTTGTGCTGCGTCAAGTGGTATCAGAGCGGGTCTCTCCCGTCTCGGTATTATTGGCTTGTCTTATCAGAGTAGGTTTTGCCTGACTCGAGGTGCCTCCAATGGCTCGTCCAGACGAAGAAGATAGGACCCGTGGAGACGGGGAACCAATCACTCTTAGAGAATTTGATGTTGCAGTTGTTCCATACTTCATGGGGAGCGACTGCATCGAAGGCTTTCTTCAATGGGTTGCAGACATAGAGGAAATATTTGATTCAATAGCGATCCCAGAGGAGAAGATGGTGGAAATTGTTGCATCCAGTTTAGAAGACGATGTTGCTTTTTGGTGGGATCAGTTGCGAAAATCTAGGAAGCAACAAGGTAAAAATCCTATTAGTTCTTGGCATTGGATGAAGAGACTTCTTGTGAAAAAATTCTTTCCTTTTGAATATAATATATATTTATTAAGGAATGGTTACAAGATTGTTCAACCCAATATCATGGTGGGTCTAGAAAAGATGGAGGAAGTTCTCGAAAAGGAAGAAACTGTGATGGATGCTATATTAATTGAAGATCCAATCATCCATAAGATGAAGGAAGAGATTCAAGAAAAACAAGATATTGAGCTTATTGAAACTCCTGTTGTTGAAACATATATTTCAAAAGATGAAGAACAACAATTGGATTCCTCTGAAATTAAAGGCATGGATGAATCTGTATTTGGAGAAGAAAATAATTCATACAAGGAGTTTGATTCTCAACTAGCCTATTCTAATCTTGTTTATGGAATTAATTATATGATTATTCCATCCAAATATGAGCAAGTCCTAATTCTACAAATTGAAGAGTTTATCTACACATCAAGTTCTATGCCTACTCAAGTTCATTTTAACGAGAACTCGAGGTCGAGTTCTTTACAAGTGAAGGAGTCTGATGTAGGACGAAATATGGTCACTTATGACACTAGGAAAAGAAGGAAGGCGTATCGTTGGGATTTTCTAATTGATTGAAGAAGAATTGGAGTGAAGAAGAATTGGAGCGAAGAAGTGAAAAGGGACATAGCAGGAATTTGCAGATTTGGCGTCCGAGCTCCGATTAGGACGCAAAATACCATTTCGGAAAGGGAACGACGCCACGAGTCAAACTCACAGCTTTGCTGTGATGTATGATGGATTTTGGCATTCTGAGGTCGTTTGGCCTTCCAAAACCGCATTCAAAGTTTCGTAGTTAATTTTCGGAATAAATTCTGTTTTTCAGTTTTTCAGTTTTAATGTAATAACTCCCCTAGCAGTTACAAGGGTTGAGAGTTGTGTATTTAGGCAGGTTTGTCTAACGTTTTTGTACACTTCAGATTTTAATACAATTAATCAAAGAGAGTTTCTCTTAATTTTCTGGTGGAATCCAGTTCCCTTGTTACTCAAGGTTTTCGTTTGAAACCTTTATTGCTTGTGCTGCGTCACCTAATTTTTCGAACACTGACTGAAGGTGTGTGAAGTTTTGATATAGTTAAACCCCACATTTTGCAGGATGTGGTCTTCTTCTTTTTTCTCTTGATATTGCTCAACTTTTAAACCCCGTCTTTTATTATAGATTCAAGGTGATCTTCTATCTTTGAGGTTTTTTCACTGCCTTGTTGATCAATTTGAAACAAGAAATTGACAACATCACCATTTCAATCCAGACACAGATGTTCCACTCTTGTTGATCAGATACTCTGTCGTCTCGGTTCGACAGATGAACTCCTTAGTTTTCAGATAGGCCGAAGCGAACAGGAACCCCCTTGGCCCTGAGCCAAGCATTCCCTTTCAAGAAAGGCCTTACAGACAGTACACTTCATAGCCTCTTGCTTGTCAATGACTTTGTATCCAGACCACTTGACCCTGTTATCAGTCTTGGCACCTGGTCCCTTGTTGTTATACTCTGCATAATACAGCGTTTTCAGTGCAAGGCAACCCCACGAGAACGAATCCCGCTAAGAACTGTATTGTAATCCAAGTAGGAGAAGCGGCCGATGAAGAGAGAAGAGTGACCAAAAATAAAGAAGCCAAGAATGCCCAAAGAAGGCTTGAATTTCTTGAAGAACTGCAATTGGGTCTTTGTGTCTTCTGCGTCCTTTGGAGGTGAAGGTTTGCTATTATACATTTCTTTGAGAAGTGAGGAGAAGCGGAGTTCAATTCTCCTGAGAAAGAAAGAGACTAACCATTAATGGCTCAAAGCCAATATTTTTCGAATTGGGTTTTCTTCTTAGATTGCATCACAGTTATTTGTTTTTTTTTTTTTTTTGTGTGTGAATTATACCAAGAAAAATGAGATCGTTCAATCATTCAAAATCGTTGCAAGTTTTTAAACAGCTGATGTTTGTGACATGTGAGAGAGAGAGGAGAAAGACGCAGAGAAAGACATTTACGCGGGAAAAAAAATAATGTACCCCAAATCCTGATTCTGAAAAACCAATAGCTTGTCCAACAGCTGGTGTTTCTTCCTCTTCCTTTTTTTGTTTTGTTTTCTTAGCATTTGAAATTAGTTTCGAAACACTTCTTCCTCGCATCATGCATGGCAGATGTTTTAATATCTGACAGCATTTGTTGATTTGGATTTTAAGATTGGTGTTAATTGTTATGAAGGGGACATTATGTTCTGTTATTAGCAAGTCAATTTGTGAGCCTCATACCAAAAAAATGAAAAAGAGTCGTTGTGAGTCTCAATCTAACCATTAACATTGACAAAAAATCATGTAGGAGATCATCTTTCCACCAAATTTTTTTGTTCTTATTGTCAAGCATCGCTCTCTTAATCAATATCAATGCATAGTTGATGGACCTGTCTTTCTCAATATGCAAATTGACAAATAATGACAATTTTCAAAATATTGGATTATGATAGTGAAGATTGATGAAAACAAGATGAGAAACAGAGAAATGGGTTATTCATCTTACAAATTGGTAAATTCTGTCCAAGAACGAAACCCAGAGTTGAGAATCTCAAAATTTTCCAGTAAATTCTGATATACATTCTGTAATTTCAACGAAGATAAAAGCTTTTTTCTGTATAATTACATCCTGTCAAATAACCAAAACAATGTGTGTATAAGTACTATCAACTTCGACCACTTGCATGCTCTGTAAATCAACTTCGACCCTCCGGGTCTGGTGATGACAAATTTGCTGCAAAGAGTTAACTATAAAGCCTCCACGATGACTTGAATTCTCACCGGTCAATGCACCCCAGCTTTACCTGTTAACCTAGCAAAAAGTTCTCCTAGTGGAGGTAATCTCTCATTCTAATTTTCCCTCGCAAAGCAAAATCCCTCTAGTGCTCGTGCAAAGAATGGTTGAACAAACTGAAGATACTATCCATACTGCCCAACTCTCAGCTTTAGCAGGAGTGTCGAACAAAATGTCCTTTTATGATGATCATGCTGGTGTACTCAGGAAGCTTGAAATGCCATATACAACGTAATCTATGAAGATTTGGTTGAATTTCCTGTGAGAATGGATTCCCGTTTAAGGAAGAGTGCATAAAGAAGCTCATTCCATGCATCAGGGACTCCCGGTAGGCACCAGTGGCTGCAGTCTTGACGCTTGATGGAGGCTGGTCCAGTCTCAGGCCCTAGATAGTATATAGACGCATGGCCATCTTTTCTCCATAGAGACATGTTGGTCACATTCAGCAAATCCAATTTCCTAACATGTGACTCATTTGATCGCTCCGATATTATATCAAAGATAGTCTTACAAACACTTGTGCATGAATCTGGCAATGAAGTTAATCCAGGTAGAGTTTCCAAGTGACAACCACCACCAGTATTCCAATCACCGCCACTGTTACATCCACAGCATATTTATTATTGCTCAGTTATACAAGAACATGAAACAAAAAGGATCAGTAAGTAGCAAAACCAAACTGAAATTTGGTGTGACAGAGAAGAAAACAATAATATATCTATGAGACAAGCAGAAGAAGTGATAGAGAAAACCTGAAATGCACCGGAGCATAAGTTCGAAAGAGGACATAAGTCTTGCTCATGTTCACTTCACTACCAATCCAATCAATCACAGTTTCAATTGATCTGCGGTATGCAGTTTTGACAGTCATATTCATCTTCACCTCCTCCCCTTCTTGGAAGTAGCAACCCCTAAAAAATAATGAAATTCCAAAGATCAGATATCCTATCACTTATAGTCATACACTTCTCCCCACAAGAAAAGTTTGGATTCTTATTCAACCAGCTAATTAGATTCTTTTAACAACAAATTCATTGTAAACTTACCATCTGCTAGAGTTTGAGTGAACAGTTTGCACAATGTATCAATAAGATTCCTTCCTTTAACTTAAGAACCCATGTTGTTTGCTTGTGGGGTTGAAACTAAAGATATAACGAAAATAACAAAAAGAGTTTGTAGAAAGTAAACAGGACGTGTATATACTTACATTCTTAAGGTCTTCTCATAACTCCACCAGTGCCCAGCATTGAAAATCAACACATCTGCATCTGTCCACTTGGTGTAAGTCCCTTCCAGTTGATCCACTTTTAAAACATACTTCACTTTTGCTGGAGCGCCAGCCGGAGGACGGCCCTGAAAGACTAGAAATGGTGCTCTGTAGTATTCCACTGTGCAGTTGAAGTCCTCAAACTTGAACACCAAGAACCCCGAGTGCTTTGTGATTGGATTCCCATTCACCTCATAAATTGAAGTCTTGTTAGGAATTGCAGAGGAAAGCATACAGAGAAGAGACTCCCACTGGTTCCTTCCAATTGAATCACCAACAAATACAAGACGCCGGTTCCGAAGCTTTTCCAACATCTTCCCTGCATCAAATCTATTCTTAAGAGAAGACAGAAACCCAATAAGATCTTCTTGTACAATCCACTCCTGGTTAGAACAGAATTCAAACCATGAGGTTCATAGTCTAAAACATAAATGAACACCAAACAGGGCAACTACAATGTACAGTACTTAATTAGAGAAGATTCAAAGTACCATTATTATCATCATAGCTATTAAAGAGGAACCACAATGTACTTAATTAGAGTTATGATGAAAAATCACGATATACTCAACCACAATGTCAAATACAGAAAAAAAGAAAACCTCAAAATAGTTTTCTTTTATCTTTTTAGATTCAGAAAGAAAAGGTAATCAAACAAAACACTTCCAATTTCAAAGGGCACACGAGGACCAAAAAAAGAAGAAGATTGTTTTAAGCACACAATCATGGACAAATACCACACACGCTGACACGGGCACGCAGAAAGAGAGAAAATTGAAAAATATAACAAAACAACCGAAACGAAAGAGCAAACAGAGAACTTTCCTCACTACTTGAACATTTGAACTAGTGATATAGATAGAGTTGCCAAAGCCAGAAACCAAAAGGTTCACGGGTGCATGCAGCTAATCAACAAAAGAGGTCCACCACCCAACAAACTGTACAGAACTCAAATTATTGACACAGAAAATAACAACGAAGCCCAAATTAACACTACAAAAGCACGCAAAAGAAGGATAATTTAATCTCTTCACCAAAACAAAAGCTAAATTCTAATAACTTAGGCTGCTGATAAAATTTAGGAAGCTTTCTTCTCTACTAGCATTGAACCTTTCATCTAACAAAACCAAACCAATATAAATATGATGTCGAATATTTTTCTTTCCTTAAAAATCTCAGCAGGGAAACATAAACAAAATGGTATAATACCTGGGCAAGCTGCAATCTTTGGGTTGCCAACGCCACTTGGTAAAGATAGAATCAGGCCTGCCATTCTCAGAACATCTAAAGCCTCCATCCATGAAAGAGCAATTTTGTGACTCATACAACGGATAGCTCTCATCCCAAACCCAATTCCCATCAAACACATCACACGCAACACAGCCTTCATCAAGAAATCCCGGCCGTACATTCCCAGTTGATGATGGTAAAGATGATGAGCCATGCAATCCCAGCAAGGCAAACCCACGAGAACGAATCCCGCTAATAACTGTATGGTAATCCAAATAAGAGAAGCAGCTAATGAAAAGAAGAGTGACCAAGAAGAAGCCAATAATGGATAAAGAAGGCTCAAGAGGGTTGAAGTGCTTGAATTTCTTCAAGAACTCAAACTGGGTCTCCGTGTCTTCTGTGTCCTGTGGAGGTGTGCTCTTACTGTTAGCCATTTCTTTGAAAAGAATGAAACTTTAATAATTCATGGGCGTCTTGTGTTGGAGTGATGGTCCAAGAGCCGAAAGGGGGCTTAAAAAGATGGGCTCTTTAGACTTCTAGAGAGAGAGAGAAAATGATGTCCGAGAGAGCAAGAAAGTAAGCACTAGTGGCTAAAGAAGACATTTTTCGAATTGGGTTTCCTTCCTAGACTGCACCACATTAAATAGTTTCTGTTTAGAGTAAGAAAAAGAGATCATTCAAGCATTTGAAATGGCGTTTTTACCAGTTTATGACCTGCGAGAGAGAGAGAGAGAGAGAGAAATGGTTTGACGACAAGTAAGAATCAGAAGCACTCAACGCAAACATTCAAAACAGCATTTATGCTTTCTTGAATTTATTTCACAGTCTTGGCAATGGTGTGGTAAATTATTATTATTATAAATGGTTATGAATTTTCATTTTCATTTTCATTTTTTTGGCTCGAGTCTTGGCCAATTAATAAGGGATCTGACAATAAAAAATCATGCGTGATTACTTTCCGCCATTTTTGAAAAATCGCATTCACATTCATACGTGTCTATTCTATCTTATCTATCTATTATCAATGAAAATAGGAGAATTTAGCTCTGGAAACCACGTTTTGGACATGGATGGACAATTCCATTGACGTTATTTTCTTATTGTGAATGGACTTGTCTTTCTCATAAATTGAATGGTTACTTGAATTAATTGTTGAAAGTTTTCAGCCCCGGCTGAAATTGTGCCCCATCCATGTAGCTTTCATTGTTTGTTGTACTCATAAATGATTGAATAAGAAAAATAAAGTTGGATTTTTAATAGCAACATTAAATTGTTAGAAAGGCCCAAAAAAGAGAGGAAAATGACACAAAAATAAAAAGAAAGAGAGGTTGGTAGTATTGTTATTGTATTTGATATTGAAGGATCTGAGATGGACAAAATGCCCTCCATCGAATACCCACAAGCAACCCAAAATCTCAAATTTAGGGTCAACCCAATTAATTTAAGTCGGCCAGTTCATTCTGCAATGTGGGAACACTTGCCTTTTGCTTGACCACAAAAAAATGTAGGCCTTGTGAGAAAAAAAAAAAAAAAAAAACCAAACAATGTAGGCCTGCATATATATATATATATTATAATTTATGAGCACTTCTTTTTTTCCCAATAATTTATTAGCACTTCAACTACTATTCTTTTCTTTCTGAAAAAAAAAACTAATTTTACATTCCCTTTTATTAATAAAAAAACTTAATTTAATATGAGAAAAAAAATTAAATTCGGACATGACAGCCCCTAAGCATGTGGCGCTGATGGGGGCATATAAAGAATGCAATTTTTTATGACGAGTCCAAGTCAATGGCATAATCCAAACATGTGTATAGCACCTAAATAATTATTAATTAGTTAAATAGGAAAAATAAATAGCCATCGAAAATACGTGTGGAAAACGAAATGCTGTTGTTCAACAAGGAGGTGGGGATTTTGGTTCATAGGATAGAAGGAGTGTACAAAATTCACATTCACGTCTTCCCAATGGATCTGGTGTATCCAAAAATAAAGATATGGTATAAGGAAAATTTTATAATGTTATTGTCAGATCGCCGACATATTGTAACATGAATAAAGTGTAACATAACGCGACGATGCGACGGTCAAACCAATAAATTTCTCTATCACGGGAATCACAAAATATCAAAATGCTCGAGGGCCAGTGCTGAAATGAGAACAAAGACTAGGATACTCGAAATACGAATAGCCCAAATAAGCATGGCCCCACAGAAGCAAAGCCCAAAAGAATTTGGTTCATTTTTCTTTGAAGCCAATGTTCAATTTTCTTGCATAAGCCCATTCTTTTTTCTTTCTTTTTATAGGTATGCTCCAACATGCGTCTGCAGCATCCTAAACCCAGACAAGATGTCAAGCCAGATGCAGAGGAGGTTTTGCTCTCAAATGAATTATAAGAACAGAAAAAGGGCAAGAACCTTTGATTAATTGAAGCAAAATTGAATTTTACATTAGAGAAGAGTACAAACGTGGAATGCTCGTTAGGGCTGTTTCAGTTAACAGTGTCAAACCAAAAGAGGTACTTGTTCACAAAACATAGTAACAGAAGCTTACGAATGCAGCAATGCCACTTAAGATGCAAAGTCTATCTAACCTGCTTTCGTTTCTCATCTTCTCCTCTTTTAGCTCGTTCTGTACCTTCGAGTATAAGTGACAAGACTCAAGAACTTCGCTGTAGTTTTTGCTCCGACGGCAGCTCAATGCTTCCTTAAGAATAAGCAAACTGTTTCTTCCATTGACGTGAGAACCTTCCATGTCTTCCAGCTGCATGCTTAATTCTGTTAACTTAAGAGTTGTCTGAACACCTTCACCCTCAGTATAAATCACTCTGAACTTCATACTAAGGATGCATTCTACTACTTGACATGGAAGGATGTCTCTGGCGGGAAGGATGGATCCAAAGCGAATCACAAAATCCTTGTCTGTTGGCCAATGCCTTTGACCTCCAAGAGGGCACCAGCTAGCAAGATTTGCAGCTTGCTTTATTTTCTTATTTACAACAATCCAACTAAGCCGGAGTCCATCACGAAGCCCCCGCCACAACTTCCCGTCTTTCCTTTCTGTCTCCGTAGAAGTAATTGGTGGAAGACCATTAGCAACAGAAAGGAAAACCTCACCATCGTTGTCATCGTCTCTATCAGCATAAGTAAGAAGGTCAATCCGAAAGGGGCAGTTGTAAAACCAACCATTGAAGCCATTTGCATTTGGAATGCCCCAAAGAACTTTTGAGCAGATTATTTTATCCTTGTACCTGATGTCCACAAGAGAAACAAAATCCGACGGTGAAATACTTTCAAATTCATCCATGTCGCCATAGTATTCAGCCTCAGTCCATTCCTCAGGGTATTCAAGGTAGTCATTCCATTGATACTCTGAAACTTCCTTGTTTACAATAAGGGGAAAACAATCAGCATAGAACTTTCTGAATCCACCAATGGATAATATTAAACTTTTGACATCCTCCCTATTGGTTGAAGGCCACATAGAAGAGCACACATCTTCCCATAATCTCTCTTCTTTTGAGATGGAACAGAATGCTGCACAAGCACATGCTGCACTAGCCAACGTTGGTCCATCAAGACGCCTCAATATATCGTAGAAAAGATCTGTGCTCAAAGATGCCATATTCTCAACTGGTGCAACTGACATTGCAGTAGATCTCTGATAATCAGGGAAACAAAGCACATGATAAATCCGATAAGAGCTCTCAAGATAATTACAATTTTTTTTACAAGAAGATAAACACAGTATTAAGACAAGTTACACCAACAAAAGTCATTAAACCAAGGGCCAGAACATTTTACTCTGGAATAATATACACAGAACTAAATGACAAAGTGCTTTACAGAGAGTTTTCACCAACCTTGATTAGGTCAAGTAACTAGGGCTAATCAACACTGGCATGCAAACCAACTCATTACAAGGTTTACGGGTAACCCAGTCTGGTTGTAATTGAACTGCTTCAAAACAAAACAAAAAAAGAATCAGTGGAAAGGAAATAAGGGCAGGAGAAAACAGAAAATGTACCTACAAATTCAAAAACCAAATAAAAGCTTCAGGCAGAAACTTTATAACCAAAGAGAAGAAGTGTCCTATGCAACCTAATCCAAACCATTAGTCTCTTCACTAGACTGAACAAAGATTTAGAAAACAAAACAAAGTGAAATGACAACCATTATCAAATTGTCGTTTTACCCAAAAAACCACTATAGATACAAGAGAGGAGGAAGAAAGACAACTTAAATCACTGTTGAAACCAATAATGGAAACAGTATGGGAAAGAGGTTTAGAGTTTATTAGTAGTTAGTACCTAAATTGGCAAAGTGCAAGCGGTTCCAATAAAAATTTAACACAGAGAATACTTGCAGTTTGGATGATCATAATTTAGGTGCCTTTCATAATGTTTGAAAAGGATAGGATGAGTGTATTATTAACAAAATTAAACCAGAGGAAGAATTTCAAATTCACGAAATCTCTCTATGGTACTATATCTCACCAATGCCTCTAAAGATGCAAGTATGCATTCACTAAATTGGCAAGAACATTTCTGTTTTTTAGTTTTTAACAAATCCACGACGCATGATACAAGCAAGTATCAAGATCATGTAATGTGATTTGTCCTGTTAGACACAAGGACAGGCTTCAGAAATTGGTAACACTAAATACAAATTCAAAAGCATTGAGGCAGGTAAAAAAACACAAAAGAAAACAGAGCAATGAAAATTTAAAAAGCCGACAGCATAGATAACCATACACCATAATTGATCACAGCCTCCGAAACATGAGACATGTACTTCATTCTATAATTGAATTCTAAAAATAATAATGGATCAAATAGTACAAATATTGAAGACCAAATTCAATTAAAAGGTAATTCAATTCTAAAGGAAATAATGGATCAAATAGTACAAATAGTAAAGACCAAATTCAATTAAAAGGTGGACAAGGTAGATAAGGTGGATAAGGTGGAAATAATTAAGGGGAAAAAACAGCTTTGTCCTTCCGAGTACCAACTTGTGACAAGTAAAACATGTTATGGGCAAATTCCCTTTCCTGTTCGTTCAAAGATGACAATTTTCTCTTCAAACAAAGAAAATAAGATTCCAATATAATCCATGGCAAAAGAGAAAACTGCAAACGCTACTTAAGAAAACACACAACCAGCTAGAGAGAAATGGGAAAATAAGATTGAGATGGGCACCAAACTCGAGTGATAAAAGGGCTAAATGCTTAATAAATACATAAAGACACCAAATTTCAAACTCACCCAAATCAAAATGACAAACACGAACCAAATTCCCACATAAACACAAACCAGAAACGAAGGCTTTGCATAATCAGCATGAAGAAACTGAGAAAATAAGAATTGGGTTTGGTGTTGCTAACCTCATTGATGATAAGCCCTGAGCTCACACGAACAACAAAACAAAGAAGCTTCAACACAACACAAGGGCAGGCTTTGACCTTTTTGAGATTTCCAATGAGAGAAGCATGAAGCTAAAAAGAACCCAGATGGCAGAAGACGATGGCAAATCCGATAATAATATCTTGTTAATCAAAGGGACAGGTTCGCGGGTCACTTTCCATTTGTTTTTGGGGAAGGTTACTGGCTCACCGTGTTCCTTTTCTTTACGTTTGACACGAAACGAAACTACAAGATATGGGATTTTGGCTCTCTCTCTCTCTCTCTCTCCCTCTCTCTCCTATCATGCGATCCAGTTCACTTCCATTAACCGGCCAAGTTTTGCCACCTCATCGCATAAATTTATTGGACCAACCATACCTTCATTTATACCTACCCCTAACCTCTCTGTGTTGAATTGCCTTTTTTATTTTTTATAATAAGAAATTGTTAAAATATCATATCATGAAAGTTGAAGTGTGAGCCACTGAAGCATAAGTGAGTCAGAAAGAGTCTGTCCGCCCTTTGCATTCAAGTTCGATTCTTTTTTCGTAACATTTATCAATTTGTTAAAGGTATTTCCAAAAATAAATTTAAAAAAATACCTTAACTAATTAAACCTTATAGCAATAGGGGTGTTCGATTCTTTTTTCGTAACATTTATCAATTTGTTAAAGGTATTTCCAAAAATAAATTTAAAAAAATACCTTAACTAATTAAACCTTATAGCAATAGGTGGTAACGCCCCGCATCTAGATAGATGGGAAGGAATATGTTGTTAAATAAATACACATAGGTTAGGTTAATGTGAATAATCATTTTTTTTGGGTCAAACATATAGGATGATATAAGTCGCAAACCCTATAACTCGAATTTAGGTGACTAATTGCTTTCATAAATAGGTTGATTAATTGGTGAGATCTGAGTTGTAATGACGTTGAATTTAGAAATCACTAGAAATGAAAAAGGATAAGGAAGCAATGAGCATAGACATAATCGAGGTGAAGAAAATTGTTTAAAAGGTGGGGGTTGAAAATTGAAATTGGCATGAAAGGGAGAGGTTGCATTGCATGCAAGCTCACCAACAATTGGTGGGGTCGAAGGCTGTAGGCTCACCACGTGGATAAAAGTGAATATTAAATAGGAGAGCTGGTGGAGATTGGATAAGGACATGGCAAGGATTTGACTGAGACTGAGAGAGCATACTCCCATCCATCCCATCCTATCACCACAATTGTGGTTGCGCAGCGCCCAACTCAATTTCTTCTTTAGCTTTCTTTGAAGGCATTTGGTGATTGTGTACGAATGTGCTTTGTAGTCGTGGGTACACTACAACCTAGTGCTCTTTTGTCCTCGTGCCCTAATGTCTACCAGATTGGAGGGTTACGGGGATCATGGTCATGGAGATGTAGCTTCTCAACATTTCTAGGTTTTAATTCCTTTGGTGACTAGCGGAATAACGAGAGTTGTTATTAGCACTCGAATAAAACCGACCTCTTGGGGACAAATTGAAATTGCACTTGCTCCATAAATTAGGAGTTTCAATAACGGTTCTTCATGCGTATACATCACGTTTAGCAAGTGGGATTGAACTTGACTATTTCAATTAAAATATGCAACAATTTCTTACCATTATTAGGTGTATTAAAACTGGACTTATTAAATTGGACAATAATCTGACATATTAAGTCTTACAAGTCCCATCTAGAGGAATGAGACTCATAAGGACTAGTTTGGACTCAATTTCGGTTCAATCCAAGCCAGTTAGACAAGTAGAATTCTATAGTGGAGGGTCTCATCTAAGATTAGGCCGTATCTCTTAATTATTGAATCAAATTGGTTAATTGAATCAAACGGTTAAAAGATAGGATCTCATCTAAGGGCTTTAATATAAGGCCCTCACTATAGAATGACTCGGTTAGACAAATCATTGTTGAGCGTTTCCCCAACCCAACCCACAGAAGAAAGGCGGGCTCCAGTTTTTAATGGGCTTAATGAATAGAAGAGTAAGTGATATAGGCCTGGACCATCTCTTCCAAAAACGCGGCCAATAGTCATAAATAACAGGCTAAGACCCCAACCAACAGACACCAATCAAGTGAGCCCAAAAAACCCAAAACAAGGGGTTTCTAGAACAGTCTAGATCTCCTCTTGTTTTCGTATGAGGATTCATGCTCTGCACTTGCATCAAACAAATCTGAAATCTAAAATCTAAAATCTAAAATCTAAGGCCCCGTTCGTTTACGTTTTAGAGGCTTATTTTCATTTTCAAAAAACAAAAACAAAGCAAAAACGTGTTCGGTAGGCAAAAACAGAAAACATTGAAAATGTTTTCATAAAATGAAACCAACTTCACGTTTACTTCTACAAAACAAAAAAAAGTTGTTTTTGTTCTCCCAGAAAACAAACGCTCAAAACACTCTCTCGCTCAATCTTCTCTCCCAATCAGACCAAAAACCAAAATTCTTCTCTTCTCACTCACCCTTCTCTTCTCTCCCCCTTTCTTGACCACTCTTCTCTCTGGCTTGGCTCACTCCTCTCTACCAACAGGAACAACACCCATCTTCTCTGACCCAAAATAACACAAATCTGCAAACTAAAAAAAAAATACAGAGGAAGAAAGAAAAGAAAAGAAAAACAGAGACAAGAAGAAGAACCACCATATACCCAGCTCAATCACCATCATCACCCAATCAAACCACCACAACCATTAATTAGTGGAACCTAGAGAGAGAGACAGAGACACAGAGAGAGAGAGAGAGAGAGAGAGAGAGAGAGAGAGAGAGAGAGAGATGGGTGGGTGTATGAGATTCATGCCATGGAAGGAAGGAGGAGTGGGTGCGGCCTGGGAAGGAAAGGAAGAAGAAAAGAGGAAGAAAATGAGAAAAAATAAATGGCCTTGGGAAGGAAAGGAAGAAGAAATGAGGAAGAAAGAAGAAAAGATGAAGAAAAAAAGAAACAGTCGTGCGAAGGAAAAGAAGAAGAAAAGAGGAGGAAAGAGAGAAAAGGAGAAAAAGAAGAAAAAAAGAAAAGAAAAAAGAAAGGAGATAAAATAGTTTTTTAGCTTTAATTTTTTTCATTGTTTATAATAATAATTTTAGCCTCTAAAAATATCAGAATTATAAAAAATACACCTGAAAAACAATTGTACTACCAGACACGTTTTCATTGTTTTTGTTTTCTGAAGATATTTTCTAATTAATCTACCAGACGCATTTTCATTTGCATGAAAATGCAAATTTGTTTTCTTGTTTTCATTCTCTGAAAATATTCTCTGAAAACACTCTCCGAAAACGTTACCAGACGGGCTCTAATTCTCTAATTCCAAAAGTTTTCAGGGTTGAACTCAATCGAAAGAACAAAATAGTTTCATTAGAGCAGAGACAGAGAGAGATCACAAATTTCACTAGCCAGTAATGTCCTCCATTGCAACAATCACACAATAAGAAAGTTGTTGAAATTTAATTAATTAAAGAACCTACAATTTCAAAACTCCATTATTGTTATTGCCTATTGGTGTAGTAGTAGATAGAGTAGTGTTTCCGAGTTTACTACCTTAGAAGAGTTAATGGCTCATTCATCTGCGGCGGTCTCGGCAGCCTTGACGACGGCATCTTCGTCGGGGTCGCGAGCAGGGTCAGACTTGTCCATGGCGGCACGAGCCTTGTCAAGCCAGGGCTTGAAGGCCATCTCTATGGCTAGCCATCCAACCGCTAGGGCTCCGAACACCACCATGGCTTGCTGCGTAGCCGTCGGCTTCCCCATCTCTTTCTCTACCTTCCTTCCTTTGCCTTCTTCTACTTGACAAAGTTTGACGGATTTCAAAATTCTCAAAAATTTCTCAATTCTCTACGCGTCTTGCCTTGCCTTGCCTTGGAGAGGTGCAGCGTTATATATGCTACGGTTTGGTTGGGTTTGGGTTTACGTCCCGTCACCGTCTGGGTTTGCCCCTCTTTGGCCACTAGGGAATCAGAAACCCGGATAAGAAAGCTGCTTTTTGGACACTTTGGACCAACCCGCTTACTCTACGCTTATACAAGCGTTTGTTTGAATTGTATCCAACTCAACTCAAATCAAAGTTTTTGTATTTGTATCCAATTCAACAAAAAAAATATTAAAAACTAATCACGCCCAATTATTCAACTCGAAAATTAAAGTTAATTGTACAATCACGCCCAACAAGCTTTTTTTGCTCAATTTACGCAAATTCCTTCATCAACATATTATAATGAAATCTCATGAAAAAGATTCATCTGGTTGACATGGCATGGCAAGGCCATGTCGGGGATGACAATGTCGGTACAGGTGATTTAAGATCTAAAAGCTAAGCAACAACTAAACATGTCTCATGCAAACTTCAATCAAATTCCGATGCAACGAAGAACAATACAGCATGGCGGCAACTCCTTGTCAAGATCCAAGCTATTAGCTAGCTATATCACCTAATAAGAGATGAAAACTACAACTTTCAAAAGCATCAACAAGAATAGGGAGCGCTAATTTTGGTGCCTCAACACCCAAAATGAAAATGGAGAACTGTATATGAGATGTCAAAAGCATATCGATTACCAACTTCTTAATAACATTTTGGGAGTTTCACTGGGGATAGACAACGAATAAAAGTGCAATACCGAAACTCATTTAACGTCTCCAAGATCACCGATAAGTTCTTCCTACAACAAAGGTGTTTACATAACCAGGTGCCACAAAAATTATAACCAGTGCGACATCTTTAACGGCCACGCCCACGTCCCCGACCACGACCGCGCCCACGTCCACGGCCCACGGGTCTCCCTGAAATTGAAAAAACAAAGACAGGAAATAATGAGTAGAAGATTTATGACAGTGACCTGCGAGATAGCACTGGGTAAATCAAGAAAAATAGGTACGATTTAAAAATGATAATTATATCTACGCCCAATACAAGTTGCAGTACCTGCAGTTGGCTTCTTGGGCTTGACCCTAGGTGTCTCTTCAACTAGCAAAGTCTCAAGATTCAAACTATCTGGGAGGATATAGTATCGAATATTGTTTCCCCTCACGCTGAGATGATCCAGAGTCACTGGGTTCTTCCCCTTCAGCGTAAGTTTCACTGTCTTCAAATGTGTATTCATACTGATATCCACACCTGTACAAGAAGTTACCAGTCAGACAGAACAGCTACTTTTCTCCCCTATCAAGTTAGTTGGACACAAGGCAAATCAAAGTGTGCAACAAAATCAAGATTTAATTTATGTAATAAGTTAAAAGTTAAAAAAATCATAGACTCTTCATTTCTCTCCACAAGGCAATCCAGTCACAAAGAGCTGAAGCTTCTTCAACCATTACCGGATGCTATTACATAACACAAGAATCTCCTTTGGAGAGTATTAATAAAAAATGAGCTGTTCTACAGAAACATTTGTGTTAGTGATGCATGTAAAGCAGGGTCAAATCTCTCATTGAGTCATTACAAACAAACAAATTGAAAACATAAATTTTTGAAGAAAACAAACGTTAAACATATGAACAAATCATTTTCTCATAAAATTTTGTGTAATATTTGTAACACTAGGTTTACCAGTAAAGAAACCACCATAAGATTTTTTTTGTCTTTTACTAGAGGATCAAACTAAAAAGCATCTTCTTCCCATTCCAAAATTAGGACTCGAAAGTTCTGCTGATGCTCTGTAGCCTATGCGCAGTTAAGGAATTGATTATCACGTAATACATAGAAGTAATCAGGGGGCTCAAGCAGATTATGTGCTGAAAAACGATATCCATGGTTTAGAGATAAACCACAACTACATCCCAACTCTTGAAAATCCAATGTTGAGCAAATTCATAAGCTCTGACTCTGGGTCAAAACTTTGAAAGGAAAACAGAAGCATCTCAAAGTATACAACATTTGTTAGACACATGTTTGTTCACATCATAAAAGGATCAGAATTTCCAAGGAAATTCCCTCTACAAAGAAATCAAAATGATACAGCTGCCAGAAAATGAGCATATATGCAGTAATTGAAATCATTAACAATTCTCTTAAACAAGCCTGAACTCACAAAGATGTTATGTGCCCAACACCATAAGTAAGGAAACCATTCAAATCTTCCAGTATTCTAGATACTTAGACATATCCTGGTTCGCAAGTACTCTATGCACATAAAAATAAATTATAACCACTGAGCAATCTATGATGACAGAGCATATGTAATGTACAGAACAAACTTATAACAAGCCATTACAAGTCCTAAAACTTTGTCAATTGCATCTTAGTAGACTCTAAACTGGTATCCATGCTCTGCTGATGCTTCTACATGGTCAATTTATACGAATTGGCAGAGCCGGATGAGCAAAAACTTAGTTCTATAAACCCCCAGAGGGAAACAACACTCCAATCTGAGTTAATTGTGGGAAGAGTTGAGTGTCCTAAGACAACCCATGGAGATGCCCCACAAAGAGAAACCAACAATATAATTACTACATTTTTCACTAAATTCGTCTTATGCAGTATAACTGACAAGAATCTAACATTAAATTTAAGGTAAGACCCACTTCTGCTATAAACACAATAATCACATTCTAAGCTACACAAAAACTAGTACAAGTTGCTTTATAAGCTATAAAAGGGTAGCACAAACCTAGGGTTTAATTAAACCCTATTATGTAAAAACTTCACTTTTCATATCATTTTAGAAAGAAAGGAGTAAGAGAGGAACACAGAAATACCTGTAATGGTGCCGTTGACAACGGTGCCGTTCTTGAGCTCGATCGACACTGTCTCGTTGTTCAACTTCATCAAGAACCTGCATATTTTCAATTTCCATTTTTACTTTTGTACCAGCACAAAATTTGCATCGCTGTTAACTGAGGAAGAAGAAGAATTGGAGGAAGAGAGAGAGGAAGACTAACCTGACGAGCTTCATTGTTGATAGATAGACGACAGCTAGGGCTTAGGGTTTTGAAGCGTAACTGAAAACGAAGCGGGAGAGTGGGGGATCTTGTCTGTGCCGCACAGAATGAAATTAATTTTAGGGCTCGGGCTGGTGAGGAGGTCTCTTAGTAAACGACGGCAAAATTACTTAAACGCCCTTCCGGAATCCTACCGCCGTAGTAGAATACGTTGTCGTTTTATGAGCTGCCGACTCACTATACCGCGAGCTGGGCTTAAATGGAATCGCATACAAAATGTGTCTAATCTTTAATCAGCCCATTAAGGTTAAGCCCAAGATACTTTGAGGTGAACAAAACTCGTAATAAAACCCTTGTGGTTATAGTTAATATTGTTACTAATCTCCATCCAAATCAAAATTTTCTATCACATTACCCTTCAATTCGAACCAATGTGTGTGTCATTTACAAGGGTAAAAGTTCCTTGTAAGCATGATTTATCAGTCAAAGGAGCTTTAATCATTAAATATGATACTTTTTAATCCTTACACATCACAGTGACACGCATACACACAAAAATTTAACGTACTTTTTATTGAATGTTGGATTTGAATTAAGATTTGCAACTAAATTAACCACAAGTGTATTATTACAATTGTTTTTCACTGCATAAGTAACATTGACATATGACCGACACAACATCAATGACTTGTGCAATTTGGCCAAATATGAAAGGTCATTTTGACATGATACTATTTTTCACCTTAGTATCTCAAAGAAATATGGTTTTTTGTTTTTGTTTTTTTGCCTCCTTAATTATACTACAATATGGATTAGAGGATATTAATTTACGGGGGTGTATGAATAAAAGAAGACAACTCTAGCAACTCAAACATGACATAATTCCTTCTTGGCTAACTAGTTGCTTTGTGGGCACAAAATCCTCCCCTTCCCCAAATTTAGAAATGCAATTTACCACTTCACCATTTTCCCAAACATCATATATGATAGTTTTAGTATCCATCTCAAACCTTTATGCTTAATCAATTGGTAGAAGCAAAGTTTATGAATTTTTTGAAAGTAGTTATACTACAATGACTATAATTTAATTTCTGGTATTGGTCTATTAGAAGATGCCATTGATTTTTGTTGAATTGGTAACAAAGAAGAAAGAAATGGTTTAAAACCATTTTTTTTTGTTTCTAATGAAATTTTGTTGGGAAGAGGGTTAAACTATAGGATCTTTCACAAAACAATATGTATGAACAGAAAATTAGAGCCTATCCCCAAAAAGAAAAAGGGCAAAAAATCAGAAATTAGAGAAGTTGGGTGGGGGTGGGGGACAGGACAGGGCCGGTGTAGAAAGCAAACAACTAAACATAGTCGCTGGCGGTTCCTTAAGGTATATAAACGAAGAAGCGTTTTCATCGAACCGTTAGTTTGTTTGTTGGCTCTCTCTCTCTCTCTCTCTCTCTCTCTCTCTCTCAACTTGTCTAATGTCTCTCTGAAGTCAGTCTGATCCATCCAAACCTAAAACCCTAGACTCTTTGAGTCTCATCGATTCAGCAGATTGAAGAATCCAAGTCAATGGTACATACATAGATCCATATCACTCCTATCCTATGCTTATCTTTAAAATCTCAATCCAAAAAATGAAAAAAAATAAATAATAAAAAATATATATTTATCCAAAACATAATTGGGATTTTGTTAATTATGTCATTTTGATTTATTAACTGTTGCCTTTGTTGGGTGGTGCTTAATTCCTTATTAGGATGGAGAAGAAAGACGCTTGGGCTTGAAAAGAAAGAACCCAAATCAGGATTCTGGGTTTCAAAGTAGGAACCATCAAGCTTTTGATAGACACATGCTTCCTGAAGGTAGGTAATGCTAACACTGATTATTAGTCTAATCGGTGGTTAGAAATCAATAATATTTGATTACAAGCTAATGGGTTTGTTCTTGTGCTATTAGGTTGGGTGGGTTGCCCTGCTTATGGTGAAGAAATAAGTTGTATAATTCCTTCAAAAGTACCGCTTGGTGAGTCTTTCAAGGATCATATTCGTGGTGAAACATACACTCCAAAGCAAGTCATTCATCAACAAAGACTTCTAGGAAGAGAAGTAATTCCTTTTTTCTTGAAGTACTATACTTTATATTGTATGATGTTGTTATGCTGACTGATTTTCATTTTCCAGCTTGGTTTAGTGATTGATTTAACAAACACTACTCGTTACTATCCCGTTTCGGATTGGACAAAAGAAGGCATTCGTCATGTTAAGGCAAGTGTGTTTGTGTTCTGTTCCTAGTTAGTAAGGTTTATATTTTTTACTGATGTCCTCAAATTTGTCTGCGCCAGATACAATGCAGAGGAAGGGATTCCGTACCTGATAATGTATCTGTAGATAAATTTCTCTATGAGGTAAACTGTCTCTATGCTAGTTTTATGAAAAATTCACAGGACCCAATAGAAAGTTGAATGCTTTTTTCTTCTCTTGAATTCATGTCGCATCATTGTTTGGTAATGAGTTTATAAAAAGAACAAATATGTCGCTGATTTTGTGATTTTTAATAGGTATCACAATTTTTCTCCAATAGAACTGACCCAACGGAGTGTATACTTGTCCACTGTACACATGGGCATAACCGCACCGGTTTCATGATTGTTCATTTTCTTGTGCGTAACGAATCAATTTCTGTTACCGAGGTAAGTAATTAGTTCTGTGGTAGTCATTTGGGTTCTGATTGAATCTATTCCATGATCCAAGAAACATTCATCACTTTTTTGGGACTGACCATTCTGCAGGCAATAAATAAATTTGCCAAGGCACGGCATCCAGGAATATATAAACAGGACTATATTGATGAACTTTACATGTTTTATCATGAAAGAAAGCCGGAATCAGTTGTTTGCCCTCAAACTCCAGAGTGGAAGAGATGTTCTGATCTTGATGACAAGGCAGGAGCTGCGATGTATCAGGACAATGTATGTATTGTTTGAAATTAGTTAATCCTGTTTAATGTCTGCTTTCAGCAGTGCCTTTTGTCTTGTTTAAGTACCTAACTGGATGCCCGACCTGTTTGGCTGTCAAACCACTTCCCAGTTGAAATGCTTATATGTGAGATCATGTGTTTGGAAACCGTGATTGTGATATCCATTTTTTTTAATGACGAAATTCAAATTGCACCTTTGCCTTTGGCTTGATCGTTACTGAAAGTAGATTTTTCCTCTTTATCTAACTTTTCTTCTTTTGAATGCATTAGGAAAATCACGTGAGAAATGAAGCAATGACAATTGATGATGTTTTGGGTGAACCAATACCTTTTGACCAGCAAAAAACGATGCAAGAAGCCTGTTATCATGCACTAAAGTTGGGTGTAGGGGTAGGCACTCAAATCTAGTGCTTTGAGTTGTGCTTTGTATATTAAGATGCAATGTCAATATTTTATTACTTCTCCTTCTTCATGATGTTGCTGTCATTATATTCTGATTAATTTATTTCTGGCTATGTCCTCAGGGTAGAGGGAATTTACAATTTCCAGGGTCGCATCCTGTTTCGCTCAACAGGTTTGATTTAACGATAGCCATATCAATGACAATTATGTACTTCTACTGGTTCGGACACAGTTTTTTTAAGCATTATAAACTGATGGTGGCTTTTTCAGATCAGTAATGTATTAAAATGGACTAAATGTACAATTGGATACTTTCAGTTTGTAATTAGGAAGTTCCTTAATCAATTTCATCAAATTCTTTTTCAATGAGTGGACATCCAGTTTTCCTTTGTGTGTTATAAATTCAGTTGTTCTAATTTTGGCATATAACTTTGCTAAGCTGTTTCCACATGCTATGGTTTTGTTGTGAATAATACCTTAAATGAAATGGGTGGAAGTATTTTTTGCTGATACAGCTTATGTTGCTTCATCCTTTCAAAGTGAAGAAAAAAACCATTTTGATGAGTAATTCCAAGATTTTACTTCTTAGGTGGTTCAGGCTGGAGTCTGATTGTTTCAGAGATTTTTGTCTGATATTGGTTTCCTTTTCTCCAAATAAATAAATGAAAGGGTTGTTATTCATTAATATTATAGTATCATCATATTTAAAGGTACTTGGTTTATGGTTCATACAACACTAAAGTTTGCATATCATTATATTCTCTGTAGGGACAACCAACAATTATTAAGGCAACGCTATTACTATGCCACATGGAAAGCTGATGGAACACGTTATATGATGCTAATTACTTGGGACGGCTGTTACTTGATTGATAGGAAATTTTGTTTCCGAAGGGTCCAGATGCGTTTTCCTTGCAAATTCTCAAATAAGGTGTGTATGTGCTTACAGTTTTGAGTTCTGACACATGGAACTCGCTTAGTTTGATGTGAAGTCTTTCCATAGATGATTCATTTGTAATCATTTTTTGAAGGTTATACCTGAGAAGACTCACCACTTCACATTACTTGATGGAGAGATGATAATTGACACCGACCCAAATACTCATAAGCAAGAGAGAAGATACCTCATTTATGACGTCATGGCAATCAACCAACTCTCTCTCACAGAGG
The DNA here is from genome assembly GCF_965620075.1 of Prunus avium. Classification (NCBI taxonomy): domain Eukaryota; kingdom Viridiplantae; phylum Streptophyta; class Magnoliopsida; order Rosales; family Rosaceae; genus Prunus; species Prunus avium. Next base: position 38,919,243 of record NC_142291.1, read on the forward strand.
TTAGATATATGATAATGCCATGGGAATCTATCTTGATAGTTCCTGTTCCCCCTCCACCCCCACCTTTTTTTTTGGATGGTTTATTTTCCAATCTCCGTGTTGCTGGCAGCCTCTTATGATGTAGTTTCCAATAGCAGTAGGCTTCACATAAATTTGCTGCTTGTGTATTAACATAGATTTCTTCTTGTTCTGTGTGTGAGCATACTGAGCAGGTTTATAGGTTCTAAACTAATGTTTCGAATGTTGGTAGTTCATATCCTTTCTGTGACACTATAGCTCCAAACATTTGATCCAAGGATTACCTATTGACGCTTGTTCTTCAGCCAATTTTTCTAAGGGTGGAGAAACATTATGGAGCAGATTTTTCTGCTTCAAATGCCAGTCACATATGCATATTCCCTCTCCCTAAGATGGACTATCCTCGTGTTTTGTCAAGTATAATGTTTTCTGCTTAGGTTTCCTTCTTTTGACCCTCACTATTGATATCACAACGTGTCATCTTTTATTAGACTTATAATGAATTCATTATAAAATACTTCAATTTATTAATAAGTTGATATCTAAAAATGGTCCAGTTGCCATTCCATGAACGGTGGAAAATGCTTGAAAAAGAAGTGATTGAGCCTCGAAATATGGAACGTGATACTCTTTCCAAAAGTCCAGAGCCTTATTACAGATATGACTTGGAACCATTCAGTGTATGTATCTCAACAATCAAAGATTACACTAAATGTTTTGATTTCCTTTAACCATTAATGTTTATAGTTGCATATTCTGTCATGGTTGGTGTTTTACTTTGTTATAGATGTTCATCAGGTGAGGAGGAAGGGTTTTTGGTTACTATCTACTGTTACGAAACTTTTGAGGAAATTCATTCCTGGGCTTTCACATGCATCTGATGGTCTGATATTCCAGGTGATTAAGATTTTGGAGCCCTTCACAGTGAGCAAGTTCATTATGTGGTTATATCGTCCTATACTTCATTATGTGCTGATGATCCGTCTTTTTCAGGGCTGGGATGATCCATATGTACCCCGCACACATGAAGGTCTTTTGAAGTGGAAATTTCCTGAACTGAATTCAGTTGATTTTCTCTTTGAGGTTGTATGATGGCTTTTCCTTTCAGACTGTAACACGTCTTAATTTTAATTTAGTTTCATTTGCTGCAAATTACAGTGTTCTGTTTAACTCTCTTCTCTGTGAACTTATACCATGATGATAACCTAAAAATAGTTTCTGTGTTGACAGTTAGGAGTTGATGGTCGGGAGCTACTTTTTCTGAATGAGCGTGGAAAGAAGAAGCTAATGGGAGGCTACAGGGTGGTTTTTAAAGGTCGCATTTTGATACTTATATATTCGTTTCATATTTACCCTCATATTTATGTTGACAAGTTATGATCAAGAATTTGTAGGCACCTGATTGTATTGATTTAATTTTAACTTAGCTCGGAATCTAATACCGTGATATTCCGAAATCCAACCTGCAGATGAGCTCGACCCTGCTCTTTGTTCAGGGAAAATTATTGAGTGCTCCTGGGATGCGGAGGGAAATGTATGGGTGTGCATGCGGACTAGGCCAGACAAATCAACCCCAAATGAGTTCAATACCTATAAGAAGGTATTTTCTTTTCTCTTTTTTCTTTTCTCTAAAACGTGTGTTTGTTTTGGACTAATTAATGAAGGCTGTGTTTCTCATCTGAAACAGGTAATGCGAAGCATAAAGGATAATATCACAGAGGAAGTTTTGTTGAAGGAGATAGATCAGATTGTCCGGCTACCCATGTATGCTGACCGGATACGGAATGATATTAAGGCCCATGAGCACAATTCTTCTTCCCGGCGCCGGTGATTGTGGCGCCCAAATAAGCATATTTCCAATTAGAGGTCACAAGAAATGGGATAGCAAATTCAGTGTAACCTTAATTTCTGTACCCACCCACCCCAATGAAGTAGTTTATGTTATGTTTTTGTCATATCAGGTCAGGGATCCCACTATGGATTTGTATCATTATCAGCAAAAGGATCATAGTTTTTTCTTTGCTATGGATCCCGTGGTGTATATTAGCAACGTCTTAATCCAATTAATTAATTCATTCATTGGTTATAATAACACCATATCATCTTTTGTTTTTGTTTTTTTATTTTGAGAAAAACAAACACCGGTAAAGCCATGTCTCATTAGGAAAGATGAGATTTTCCTTATATATATCCTGCACTGTCTAGACCATTGTGTGCTTTGCAAAGCTTTTCAAGGATCTTCTAAGAGTAGCTAGGGCTTTGTGTTCCATTAGAAATAAAAGAAATCTCTCACAATGGTGAAAAAGTCAGAAAACCTGAGAGAAAGTGAGGAACAGTCCAAAAATTTGACGAAGCCAATGTCGTTTCCATCAAAGTCTTCGATCAACAAAAAGAGGAAATCAAAGTCGATGGAGCAAAAGGACGAGGGTTATCTCGATGATGATATATTTGTTGATCTTGAGGATTTAATGCCAGACTTGTTGAAGTCTTTGGAGCATGAGCATGTTGCTAGTAATTGCACCTCTACAGTAATTGATCCGATTCCCCAATCAGGCAATAATTATGATTTTTTTACTCTAGCAGATATTGAAAATATGTTTGAGGATGATTTGAGTAACATTAATGTTAATGGTAATTATCTTCCAATTACCAATAATGATGATAATAATAGCTCCTCCACCAACAATGTTGATGCGGCGGTGACCGCGCATGTGACCGGAGCTAAGGAACATGAGACGACAAGCTTTGAGGCAAATGACAACTTTGTTACTGATTATTTAATGGATGTGTTGGATAATTGCGACGATAGTGAGGGTGGCAAAAATTGCAATGGTGACGATGGCAGTGACGATGACAATGAGGATGATGATAGTGGCGAAGATGACGATGTCGGATACGATAGTGACGATGGTAGCGACAATGACGATGGCGACAGTCCTCTAGTGCCAAGCTGCAATGTTGATCAATTATTGGAACAATATATTGTTTTCGCTTAATTAAAGTATTATGTTCAATTTCTATATATGAAAAAACTTAGAATTCTTTTTTATCCCTTTAGTGATCCAATTTCAAATGAAATTTGTTATCTTATTGTTGATTTCAACATTTAAATCCATTACGACAGATAGTATGAATCAAAATCTTGATTAATTTTTTATTCTTAATTACATTGGCTATTAATTAATTCTTTAGGAAAAGAAATTCTTGATTTTTAATTAAACATCAGTGTGGTTCTTGATAATAGACATATCTTACTAAGTGCTTCTGATTCAATCCAATTCATCCAAATCGATATATACAATTTAATTTTGATCAATAATTTAGTAAATTAGGTTCTTAAGTTCTTAAACAAATATTATTGAATTGAATTTCTAAATTTCAAAACTGACACGATTATATCTATGACGAATTTACTTGTTAGAATTCGGTCTAACTAATATATATATTTTTTGCATTTGATTTTATATTGGTTTAATGAGTTTGACCAAAATAAATTTCAAGGGTTAATCGTTTTATTAGTCCCTGAACTTAGACCCGATTTGCATTTGAGTCCCTCAATTTCCAAAATGATTCCTATGATTCTTTAACTTCACTTTCGTTAGGACAAATGGTCCTGCCGTCAATTTTGTTAATTTTTTCTGTTAAATGCATGGGCAAAATGGTATTTTTATGTTAAAACCAAAAAAATGAATAAAAAATCATATCTTTAAAATAACAATAAAAGAAAATCAAATAAAAAACCAACCAAAAAAAACAAATCAAGTTTGGGGAAGTAGAAATTTGGATAGAAGTTGAGAGAGAGAGTTTAATTTTAAATTTTTATTCATATTTTAATTAATATTGATACAAAAATACTATTTTGCCCATGTATTTAATAGAAAAGTTAACAAAATTGACGGCAAACGAAACTGAAGTTGACGGACCACGGAAACCATTTTGGAAATTGAGGGACTCAAATGCAAATCGGGTCTAAGTTCAAGGACTAATAAAACGATTAACCCTAAATTTCAAATATAGATTATTTTTCCATAAAAAAAAAAAAGAAAAAGAAAAAGGAAAGAACCACAGCCGGCTTAAGCAATTAATGAAGCAATAACCGCAATAAACAAGTGAGAGGATTACCGCCACAACAAGAACGGCCAACACTAATACTTTCCTACTTGAGTGACACTCAAACTTGGTGACGTGGACTAAAGACAAAAGCTAGTGACGTTGTATTCCAGATTTCTTTCCTTTCTGGAGCTCAAGAAATCAATATTTTATTTGCTCTGTTTCCTGAAGACGACAAAGCTTTGCTCCGTACATCATATTGACCCACTGCCATCAGGAAAATCATAGACAGATTTTGTTTTCCAAGATTCACCAGAGAAACCGAAGCTCTCTAGCTTCCTATATATTACCATGAACCCTCTATGGTTTTTGTTGCAAGCTTTTCCTTCTCAATTAATTTCTCTTCCTACTAGCCAATATTGTGTGTTGTCCGCCAACCTCTGTGTGTGTGTGTTTTTTTCTTCTTCTGGTTCTTGAATGGCGGATTCAATGGCCAGAAAAAGTGAGGACGGCAAACGCAAACGGTGCGAAAGTAGTCCGTCTACAGAAGCAACTTCTCAAGGAGGAGCAATGCCGGGCGCGAAGAGGCACGCGACATTGCACAGGAAAGCAGAGAGGCTTGAAGAACTCCATGCGAGGGTTTGCATTGTTTGTTACAATCCGAATGGTGGCAATTTTTCGTTGTGGCCAAAGGAACCGGCCAAGGCCAGAGAAATCATCACGGAGTTCCGAGAACGTAAGAAAACCAGATCGTCGTCAGGTGGAAGAAAGAAAGTGGTCAGGATTTCGGATTTGTTGGGAAGTAACTTGAAAAAGAAGCGCAAAGGAAAAAAGAAGGGTTTTGATGAGAAAGAGAACCTGAAGCTTGGTAAGATTATAAAGGCTTTGAAGACCAATATACAAACTTTGGAAGAGAATATTAATTCTTCTGTCGAGGGAAGAAAAACAGAAACTATTCAGCCATATATATATGGTGAAGAGAGCAAGGCAGAATTGTTGGAACCAAAGAGTTCTAATTACAACAACGACGGCCCAACTTTGCCGATATCCGGAGGTAATTTTTACGACGATAATATCGAATTTCGTTATGAATTTGACACTAATGATATTTGTGGTAATGCTAATTTGGAGGCTGGCTACAATAATGGAGACTTTGAATTAGTTAAATCGGAGAATTTTGGTGGGGTCGATACTTATAATTATAACCCTGCTCCATTGGGGTCTTATTGTTCTGCAAGCTCAAGCTGCTGGGTCGACATGCTGAAAGGAAGAAACACATCAATGATATCTCCACTTAATGAGGCATTGTTGTGGCCTCCTCAGCCTTTGCAATCTCAGATGATCAATGATTACAACAACTATACAAATGTGCCTAATTAACTTGTTTTGATCCCCCCAACACCGTCAAGTGCTGTAGCACTTAATTTTTAGTTTCTAGCTTAATTTCAGTTTATTAATTGTAACATGAGAAGCTTTTTCCTATTATTAACTCTATGTTTAGAAAGATTATCCATAATTAAGACCATATTTCAGTTTTTTTTTCCTACACCTTGTCAATGTTTTAGCTTGGGGATCAATGATCATGAGTATTTACTATATATGATGCATATTCTAATTCGTTTATTATTGGTCGTTTAATTCCTTTTTCAATGCAAAGAACCCACTAGTGTAGTGGTTTGGAACAATTTCTCTACCAGGAAAGCTCATTGGATTCAAGTCCTAACATTAATTTAGTATAATAACGTCCCTCTCAATAAGAAAGCTCTTTTAAAAAAAAAAAAAAAAAAATCCATTTTCAATAAATTAGGATAATTTAGATTATAGTTTAAACATTAAAGAAACACATCACATTATATTTTTGGATATTGTCATTATGTCTTAAAAAAAAAAAAAACCTTTTAATTTATAATAAAAATTCAAAAAATTATTAAGCACACCAAATTTATAATAAAACTCATTAACCAAATTTGAAATTATAGAAGCGTGTTCTTGTAAATATAACATCATAAAATCAACAACAACAAAAAAGTTGCGGCCAGCCAACATCCTATTGGCCACTTATTAACACTGTGTGAATTATTCAATATATGAAGTGTATAATAAGATCATCATTTAATTAACTTGATAATTAATTGGTGGAGGTGAAGTTGAAGTTGGAGCATGTGGTTTGCCTAAACAGAAGCGAGGAGCTGAAGCCCAGCCTCGACGTGGCCAAATCGAACTGCAGCAGATTGTTCTCCAACTGGTACCCTCCGATCACGATCGAAGTCCTTGGGCTCTCACCCCCATTCACAACCGCAAGGCACAGAACGTCGTCGTTCACTTGCACCATCGAGTTGGCCCCGAACACCCTCCAGAACGTGCTCTCGTTCTGCAGCACAAGGTCAATGCTCGGCACGGCCGGCCCCACACGTGTGCTCAGCACGTTGTCCCGGCTGAAGCACACCTCGAAGGGGCTCACAGAGGACACTCTGGTAATGTTCATGGATTTAGACTCGCTGATAAAAGCCTCGGTTACGGCTTTGAAAATGGAGGCCTCGAGGACCGTGTAGGAGTTGACGGTGCTGATCTTGGTCCCACCCACGCCGTCGCGGTCGATCGACAGCAGTGTCGTGTTGACAGCGACGGGTTTCTCGTTGACCTTGATGGAGTTCACTTTGATGAAGTATTCGGACGAGGCTTCCCCTTGGGAGAAGGCTGAGGCCGTGCTGACTGGATTTATGAAGAGCGGGGTGTAGATTAATGACTCTGAAACGTCAACGTTTGGGAGCATGACGTACGGGCCGTCGCCGAAGAACACGACGCCGTTTGATGACACGGAGGACGACAAGCAGATGGCGAATTTCCTGTCGAAGCTGAAGGCGGATGCGAATTGGGAAGGGAGAGATATTCTGGTGCGGCCGAGACCAGCCATCCCCGATACACCAGCGGCGAGGCCTTCTAATAGGAACGTTGGCGCGCAAGTGAAGAGGAACTGCGAAACGCTGACGTTTCGGCCGGGGTTGAACCCGTTGGTTGACTGGACCGAGACGACGTCGTAGGCGAGTTCACCGCCTGTGGCCGTGCGCGTGACGGTGTTGTCGGGTGTGAGGCCGCACGTGTTGTTGTTGCAGCCAGGTTTGGGGGACGAGAAGCAATCGCCGCAGCCGCTGGCTCGTGCGAGTGAGCATTGAGCTGAGCGGCAACGAGCTGGGCGGTATGTGGAGGACACGTAGTTTTGTTCGCAGTCGACCCATAAGAACTGGCCACCGAGATCAAGGACAAGGTCTATGGGCACGAGAGGGGTCCTTTGGGTAATATGTGTGGTGTATTGGAGGGTAGAAGCGTCTTTTGAGACTGGGATGACGAGGGCTTTGGGCCTGAAAGACTGCTGAGCCAAAACGGGAGAGGCATTGAAGAAGAGGAGGAGAAGGGTAGAGATAGAGAAGAAGAGGCAACATTGAGTAGAGGAAGCCATGGTTATGGTTGGATGGTTGAGTTGAGGGGAAAGGTCTATTTATAGTTGTTGATGATAAATGTTGATATGTATGCATATATGTCACGGTGGTGTTTAATTAAAAACGAAGAAACAATTTTATATATGTATAAATCAATGCGTGAAAATGAGACTGGTCATTGTCACCCTAAATGTAGATTAGATATACAGATGCGAGGTGGATAAGGCACCGAAAAGCCTTAATGTCAGTGTTTTCTGCGTGGTTTCTATGCATCTAGTAGTTCAATCAAGGAGGCAAGGTGACCTTGTGAGTTTCGTCGACATTAATTGACTTCTAATACATCTCATCATCACTCATCTATGTGATTGAATTTTGAATCCAAATGGGAGATTATCACTTTTAACATTGAGAAAAGAATTACTCGAGAAAGATTGCAGAATTTTGAGAAGTAACTTGTTCAGAGTAGTCTCAAAAAACGTGAGTGAATGAATTATCATGTATCTTTATGATTGAACGAAGTAATCTCAATCATTTAAATCATATATATCTTATAATTTTTGACTGGTATGGATCTTGAAACAAGTTAGAGTAGAGAGGGATGCTTGCTTGCATTGCCAAAGAATTGTTCTTCCATATCCAACTTAATTTTTAATTATTATAAGGAATTCTATCTATTGTTGTAGCTGACTTTGAAATGATAATCAAATGCGGCGGTCGATAATTAATTAATTGACTAATTTTTTAAATTAGAGAATCATATACGTATATACTTCATTCTCGATCTAATTATGTTGCGAAGATAACTTTTTTTATAGACGAAAGAAAAGAAAAAGATTAACAAAGTCAGAGCATATCTTTTTGTTGACCGCTGACAGTGAAAGTCAAAAGATGTAACCTTCTGGATATTGTGAGTGAGTAACGAGTTGTAAAAGGATCAAAGAGGTTATAGTAATACAATTGACCTTGAACATCATAAGAATTACAGCATTCATAGGGCTAAGGTGGACTGGGACAAGGTATTGCAATTTGTACCAGACCTTTTGCCAGCAAAACAAACAATATATCTGAAAACACTTAAAAGCTTTCGTACGCACCAAATTCACCCTCTTTAAGTATTTTTTTTTAGGTGAGACCCAAGGGTATCCACCGCCGACAGCAGTGACTAATCCCTTTTGCCGCGGGAGCTCTCCCAATGGAGGTAAATGGCTGGCCACGAAATGTGCCTTCTTTAAGTATTTTTTTGAGACCAAAATACTTATAGATGCTATTTCAAGTTTTAACATATGTTATTAACCAAGTTTAATGCAATATTAGGCGGATGTTAAGGTACCTGTTTTCATAGCTGAAATTGCACCTAAAAATCTTCGAGGAAGACTAAACTGCTATAAACCAGGTAAACATGTAACCAGAAATGCAATCCTTGAAGCTAACTGGCAACAATCTTTATACCTAACTTTGCCTTTTGCTCATTTTATAGTTAATGATCATTACCGGAGTGTCTGTCTCCTTCATCATTGGGGTAGTAGTAAGTTGGAGGGCTTTAGCAATAATCGGTGAATTTCTTAGACAACCATACCAAAACAAGGCAAAAATAGAGAGAAAATTTATTGCAATTAGTAGTTACCAAAGGAATTGGGGCTGTTGAGCAGTGACAGAGGAGGTGGGTGGGGGCAGAGGAGAGCTTGATTCTTCGGAGCTGTTGAGCTCTGGAGGTGGCGGTGGAAATGTATAGCCGAGCGGCTATACTCTTGAAATAATATATATATATATATATATAATACGGTTATTCTCTTATCCGGATGTCCGCACGTTATTATCGTGCGGATCCTATTGTAAACAGGCAGGAAAACAAAGAGGGGTAGTACAAAATACACTGCGTCCGCACGATAATAACGTCCGGATGTCCGCATAAGAGAATTTCTGTATATTTTAACGGTATAGCCGCACGGCTATACGCTGTAAACATTTTTTTTTATTGCAGGCGTATAGCGGCTATACGAGTTAGATTTATTTTTTGTATTTAAGAAGTATAGCCACGCGGGAATACTCTTTAAATATATATATTTTATTTAAGGCGTATAGAAGCTTATTTTTTTTATTAAAGACGTATGGCCGTGCGTCTATATGCTTTAAATATATGTTTTCATTTCAGGAGTATAGCCGCGGGGCTATAATATTTAAAATATATTTTTTATTTAAGTAGTATAGCCGCTCGGCTACACTATTTAAAATATTTGTTTTATTTAACGAGTATAGCCGCCCGGCTGTACGCGTTAAATATATATATTTTTTCTGGAGTATAGCCGCGCGGCCATAGAGTTTAATTTTTTTTTTTTACTATTGGCTTATAGCCGTGCGGCTGTACTCTTTAAATATATTTTTAGCAAAACGGACATCCGAAAATACCGAAAATAGAACTCTGAGTTCTATATATTAACTACGATACAGTTGTATAGTAATCTCTTCTCTCTTCTTCCAAATTCCAATGTTGATTTGAAAAAAGAGTCAAGTCTAGAAGCAGTTGATTTCTTCTTGTAAGCTCTTTTTGTGCTCCGTTTCTTTTGTGGATGGTGGGGCCAACCCAAGGTCTTCCATTGTGATCGGAGGGCATCAGATGGATGGAGGATAGTTTTCTCCAATTTGATCTTGAATCCATGAGGTTGGGGTTTACCCAACACTTTTGACCCAAGGAACCAAACGTGCCAACTTCAATTTTACTAATCCAACAAAAATATTGTGTACTTCATTAGTATAATAATTAATCTTAGCCATAATATTATCTTCAAATTTCAATCGCGATATGCCATATTATTATGTTACTAATTATTAGAATGAATGAAGATTTCAAATAAATGAAATATTGTCACATCATTTGAAATTTGAGATTTTATTTTAATTTCTCGAGCATTACTCATTTTGGATGAAGCAATTAGTGAAACAAAATGCACATATTATTGTTAATTCAGATAAAGAGAAAGGAAATTACAAAAGTTATCACTCTAGTAGCTAGCTAACTAGTCTTATAGCAAGAACAACTTGATTAGTATTTTATTGTAGAAGTCCAATAGCTAATGAGAAGCTTATATAGAAAAGTCGATCAGTCATGGAAATTGGCAATGGAGATCTTGGGGATGATCACAAGATGGTGCATTTGCTTGCGATCATATCCTCACATCCGACCGTCACATGTTTGACAGTCACGGAGGGCTCACGGCAGTTTGGAATCAAATACGTGTGTGAACCAATATTATTGCCCGTAGCTGCCGTCGGTACCCCATCGGAAGTATGAACATATTGAAATTCAAAGTTATGGTTGTTGCTACCACCGTCACAAGTACTCATGGAACTGCATCCTTCACCACCTTGATGATCTCCATGGTTGCTTGAGCAACAAGTTTTGTTTTTGGGCATTGCAGTATTTGCAGACGGCCCAATATTATTAACATTGCTGCAGCTTCCTCCATCATGAGGCCCATCATCCTTGACAATATGAATCTGTTTATCCTGACCATCCATTTTTTGGTCATTGAAGAAGGTAAGCTTGATTCTTCTGTTGACCCCAGACTGGGTAAGTTCCAGCTTCCTTAGCTTGTGGAAGTTAGGCAATTTTTGGAGCTCTGCCATTTGAGCCCATCTTATAATCTCAAGCCCCTCTTGTGCTCCTCCATAACCATTGCCTGCTGCTGCTACATTGGAAATGTGGCTTCTGCTGGCATTGTGTTGCATGCCATTGTGCAGATGGGGTTGTGGCAGAGTATCCTCACACACAAGCCCAACTGCCTCTTTGAACACTTGCTTGTCTGCTGTAGATTCAACTGTGAGTCTTCCTGATTCGGCATCGAACTTAACAGAATAGGTTCCTAGGGGAAAAATTAAAAAGATAAATGAATTTTAATTCTGATATATGAACTAAAAAAGATATTGAAAAAAAGAAGAAGTTTGTACCCTGAAATTTTGACAGAAATCTCCTCAGCTTCTCTTGACACTTGTGGCATTCTACGTTTATTTTTGAAATGTCTGGCTGCAATGATATACAGATAGTTGAAGGAGACAGAAAGGGTAATAATGGAAGCAAATTACAAGAGCTAAATGAATGAGAAAAGTACCTGAGAACAGTGAGCGTGGGCCATTGAAATTAGCCCTGGAATTAGGAATGGTAGATATCTCAGATGTGTTGCAGTTTGATTTGAAGGTATGAGAGAAAGAAGGGTATTTAAACACGCAAACGTATCCTGTGTCTTAAATTGGGTGTAATTTCTTGATTGAGTGTGTATTAATTAATGATTTTCAAACATGCAGACAGCATTTAAGTTGAAGGCAAATATTTGAACATATATGTTTGGTAGAATCTCAAAAATTCACGTGGACAAGATATTTTCATAAAGAGGGAAGGATTTGAATCCCCTCAAATGGCTAAAATCCAGTCAGAAGATTTGTTTGCTTTGAATTACCATATCTGACCTTTCAAGATGCCAAGATGGAGAATTCAGAATGCAAAGTTCACAATAATCTAATCAAAACAAATAGCTCGAATTTGAATTTTTAATTCAAATTTAATGGGGGTTTTGTTTTGTCTTCCACCAATTGAGTCATTTATTTCAAATTTTGTACTTGGCAAACTTCAAACTAAGATAGTTCCTTCCATGACAGTAACAGCTTTCCCTCGCAGCAGCACCCTTTGATTCTGCTCATCTAGATGCATGCCTACTGCTCCACCTCGAGGGGATGCCTGAAAGTAAACAATAATGTATCAACACATGAGGGGAAGAAGTAAAGGTACCATAAGAAAACAGAGAGAGAGAGAGAGAGAGAGAGTACCGCATATGCAAAAACATCAGACTTTCCCAGTTTTTTGCACCAGTATGGTGCTAAGCCACAATGTGCGCTTCCACAAACTTGATCCTGAAAAGAAATAAACAAGCAACATAGCAAGAGGCTAAAAGAAATATGCAACAAACTTTGGTTCCCAATATCAGGCACTTGAAAGAAACTTGGTAAGAGAATAAATGCAAGCTGCTTATACCTCATCAACCAAAAGTTTAGGGCAGAAGAATCTACTGTAAAAATCATATTCAGACTCTGGAGGAGCAATCCCTGTTACAATCACTCCCCTAGACCCTGGACATTTTTGAATTGCATCAAACTTTGTCTGTAAATCTACAACATCTTTTGCTGATGGAAGCACAACCTGGAAAATGAAACAAGTCTTCACTTTGGAGTACATCTAGACTTTATAGATGCCAACGGGGTCTAGCCTAGTGGAAAATGACCTTGATTTGCATACCAGAGATCTCATGTTCGAACCCTCATGGCATCTTAGTTGTGTGCGTGACTGTGAGAAACCCCCCTCTCATGTAGTTTAGACTATCGCTTGTACTTAAAGGTCTAATCCATCAAGCATACTAAAGAATAAAGGTCTAGACTCCGTAGATAAGCCAAAAGAATAAAGGTATAATTAATCCATCGAAAACGAAAAAGGAGAAGCTCATATTGATTAAAAGCATAATAAAGAGAGAATTTTTGAAAGGGTTGCGCAGGATTTACAAGTAGATCATCGGTGACGGTTGTCCTCCTTATATCAATAATAGAAGCACCACCCAAGGCATTGGAGATGAATGAAACCTCGCCAGAGTTGAATTCATTAGATGGGGCGGCAGGAAAATTCAGTTCAATAAAATAGGACTCTTGTGCTTCACCATTTTCAATACTATTTGAAGTACCACCGGCTGTCTTAGCATCTAGAAGAACCTTTTTAGCTGTTAGGGTTCCAGCTAATGTAGCTCAATAATCATGTTGGAATTGATCAAACCGGACTTAAAGAGAGTGTATGCAGCAGCTAATGTTGCATGACCACAAATCTCAACCTGCAAAAGGCAATCAATGATAAGCAAATGACCTAGGTAGTTAACACTAACTCATTCTACCTATAGATAAGCAAATCACCGAGACAAACTCATTCTACCTAGGTAAACAAATCACCTAGACGAATCTCTACCTATGGCCCACCTTCAGGTAGATGTAAAAGTAAGGTATATAATCATATCAAACAAATTAGACAAAGACTTGGTGATGGGGTGGTCTCTGCCATTCATTTTATCTTGTGTCTCAACACTTTTTAAGAATTACCACTCTTTTGCAAAATTCCTGGATCCGCCAGTGTTCACAGGTTCTCGATTTTCCATGACACATTGGCAATGTGTGTGTGAGAAAATCTTCATCCCCAAATATCACTTGTATTAAATATATATATATATATATATATATATATTTAAACAGAGGTGTGAGCTCAGACCTCAACGCCAGTTATGAACCATCTGAGACTGAACCTAGGAGCTGAATCAGTGATCCGAGTCAGAAAACATGTTAGGGGGAGATTGAACTCGGAGGCCACGGCTCGCAACCAATGGTCGTCTCTGTCTTAGAACAAGCAAACCGCTGCCGGGTTCCCCTTGAAAGCTGAGTCAGTGAACGCATCCACCTGCACACACACAGCACAGCACATCCATATTTCAACACTCACATCTTATTAACATGCACGCAGCGCAGCCGCATTATATATATGTATGTTACACGAGACGAGAGAGAGTACCACAGAGTATTTTACGGGTTTCTTCGCCATGGAAGACTGCTGGAGTTAGATTAAGCCTAGCACTCAAATGAACAAGCACAAAACAAAATAAAGGAGCTCAAGAACAATGTCGACAAACTAAATGAATATGCAAAATATTCTAGATGAAGTCACAAGCTAGCGGCTGCAACAAAATGCTCATGGGGGTGGAGGAAATCTCTAGAGCAACAAGACTACAAACATGTGCATAGATCTACAGCAAGACTAAAACACGTGGGATTTATCTCATCTGTTGTCGGGTTTTCTGCAAGATAACTGTAGGTACCCAAAGCTAACAGTAATGTCGGAAGAAAAACGTTGTTTAAATATTAATCTCCTTGAGTCCTAAACTTACAATCAACTTATGTCAAAATGTATTATTTACGTCAGTCAACGAATGGTGTTGATTGTAAGTTTAGTACTCAAGGAAAGTTTTGTTTTTGGACATTGTATTATTTTAGAGGGCCCATTATTTATTGGCTTAATTATGTACATGCCCCCTGTGCTTTCCAACTTATCTCAGATTACCACCTGTGTTTGCAAACATCTCAAAATACCCCATAACCTTTGAAAAACGATCTCAAGTTACCCATTCCGTCAGTATTAGAGACGTTCCGTTATGTGCTTTGGGCCCCACTTGGTTTTAATCTTTAATCTCTGCGAATAAGGGTTTTTCAGTTCTAAGAAAAGGGGAAATTGGGTAAGAAGGGGAAATTGGAGAAGAGGGCTTAGGGTTTGTGAAAATGATTGTTCTCTTTGGTAATTCATATGTCTACTCCTCAGGCTTCAAGTTGACCTCCTGTAGTGTCCCCATTTGGTGCCGAGCTCTCTTTTGGATGGCTGACTCATGGACCCAATCCTCAACCTCCCTTGTTGAAAGCATATGCTTCAGACTAGCAATAAGCTCCAAGAAATACTTGTAAGCAGCCTGGTGAGGCTCCTGTAAGTCTGAAGGCAGAGGCAATCCTTCCACGACAGGAGCCTTTGGAACTTGGACAAGTTGGGTTCCACCTGCATCATCTGCTAACATAACACTCCAAGAAGGGGGATTGGAAATGCCCAAAACCTTGAAGTTAACCTCAGAAGTAATCCTAGGTGGAACAAATGTTTGAGGCAAAGAAGTGGCACCAGTTGCAGACATTAATCCCAAGTCTGGTTCACCAACAACTACCAAATCTTTGTCAGCAGCATCAACAACACAAGGATCAACCTTTGTCCTTCTTACAGCCTTCAATGAGTAGAATGATGGAAATTCCAAATTAGGAGGCTCCAAAGTTCGAACCCCACCTCAGATTTTGCAAAAGCCCTAGCCTTCTTCTCCAAATCTCCCCTTCTCACCCAAATACCCAATTTCCCCCTTTCTTAGAACAGAAAAACCCTTATTCGCAGAGGTTAAAGATTAAAACGAAGTGGGGCCCAAAGCACGTAACGGAACGTCTATAATACTGACGGAATGAGTAACTTGAGACTGTTTTTCAAAGGTTGGGGGGTATTTTGAGACGTTTGCAAACACAAGTGGTAATCTGAGACAAGTTGGAAAGCACAGGGAGCATGTACATAATTAACCCTTATTTATTAACATTGCTGCTGCTGCTTCCTCCACCGTGAGGCCGATCATCCTCCTTGACAATACTGATCTGATAATCATGACCATCCATTTTGTTGAACCAACCCAAAAAAAAAAAAAAAAACCCTCCATTCATATTGTAGCCACAATTGCATGATCTCTGAATTCCTAATAGGTTTTACTTGCTAGGCCACAGTCCCAAGTTTACCACAGTTTTAAACGATTTTTCTTAGTCATGTCATGTTCGACATAGTTGATTATTTTATGGTATAGAATTGTGGTCATTGAAGAAGGTAGCTTTTAAACGTTAGGCCAGTTTTGGAGCACTGCCATTTGATTTGAGCCCATCTTGTGCTCCATACGCCATTTTGCAGCTGGGATGGTGGCAGGCAGAGTATCCTCTCTCTCACACAAGCCCAACTGCCATTTCAATCATACATGATGCGATTGATAAGGCCGTCATGGTCTTTTATTTGTTTATGTTCATTTTGGAACCAAGTCCAATATAATCCCTTTTATTTTAGACTAACCCAACTTCAGCAGAGATGAAAGTTGGGCAGAAGCAACACCTTTCAAGATGCCAAGATAGAGAATTCAGAAAGCACAATATCCAGGATAATCAAAACAAATAGCCCGAATTTGAATTATATTCAAATTTAATGGGGGTTTTTTATTCCACCAATTCAGTCATTTATTTCAAATTTTTGTACTTGGCAATACAATCTAAAAAGTTTAAACTAAGACAGTTCCTTCCATCACAGTAACAGCTTTCCCTCGCAGCAGCACCCTCTGATTCTGCTCATCTAGATGAATGCTTACTGCTCCCCCTCGAGGCGAGGCCTGAAAGTAAACAATAATGTATCAACATATGAGGTGAACAAGTAAAGTTTTGAATCTTACGATAAGAACACAAAAAGGGAGAGGGAGAGAGTACCGCATATGCAAAAACATCAGACTTTCCCAGTTTTTTGCACCAGTACGATGCTAAGGCACAATGTGCGCTCCCACAAACAGGATCCTGAAAGATATAAACAAGTAACACTATTCAGCCTTATATCAATTTTAGTTCATAAGTCAGATATATTCCAGTTATTCCTTGAGTTTAGCACAACTGAAAACTGACATAAACCAAACAGCAAAAGATACACAAAAGGTTCCAAGCTGGTTATTCAAATGGTTTAAATCCACCTTAGCAGAAAAACAAAAAGGAGGTGGGGTTATAAATCCAGATACATAATCTTCACATTTAGCATAGCAAAGCTAAAAGAAATATGCAACAAACTTGGGTTCCTAATATCAGGCACTTGAAAGAAACTTGATCAAAGCTGCTTACCTCATAAATCCCAAGTTTAGGGAAGAAGAATCTACTGTAAAAATCATATTCAGACTCTGGAGGAGCAATCCCTGTTACAATCACTCCCCTAGACCCTGGACATTTTTGGATTGCATCAAACTTTGGCTGTAAATCTACAACAGCTTTTGCTGATGGAAGCACAACCTGCAAATTGAAACAAGTCTTCATTTAAGAGTACATCTAGACTCCACAGATAAGCCAAAAAAATAAAGGCCTCATCCATCAAAAACAAAAAGTAAGAAGCTTATATCGATGGTAAGCATAATATATAGAGATTTTCTGGAAGGGTTGCAGGATTTACAAGTAGATCGTCGGTGACATGTGTCCTCCTTATATCAATCATAGAAGCACCATCCAAGGCCTCGGAGATCAATGAAACCTCACTAGAGTTGAATTCATAAGATGGGTCGACAGGAAAATTCAGTTCAATGAAATAGGACTTTTGTGCTTCACCATTTTGAATATTATTTGAACCATTGGCTGTCTTAACATCTGGAACCTTTTTAGCTGTTAGGATTCCAGATAATGTAGCAAACTCAATAAAGTTGGAATTTATCAAACCAGACTTAAAGAGAGTGTATGCAGCCGCTAATGTTGCATGACCACAAAGCTCAACCTGCAAAAGGGTATCAATTTTCCAAGCTTGATATACTGTTCTAAGATATCAAATTTGCCAATAGTAGTGCCTAGTATGCATACTCTACTTTATGCATCAGTGACAAAATCAAGACATCAAATTATCAAATACCAGTTAAGCACATCAAATCCAGGGAAACTGGAGTTAAACAAGTTACTTTTTTAAATAAACCCACACATAAAAGGCTAAAAGGAACCATTTTTTTACTGAATTCATGACTGTTGAAGATTTTGATACACTCAAATCTTTTCGCTGAATTTCACACTTCAATTCAACATTGTTATGAAGAACTAAAAACCAACAAAACTATAAAGATCGATCCTTTTTTTTTTTTAAATGAACAGGGGGTATAAAGATCTATCCTTTTGATTTTGTGAAATCAAACACTAATTGAACAGAGGGTGAGCT
This sequence comes from Prunus avium, assembly GCF_965620075.1. NCBI lineage: Eukaryota > Viridiplantae > Streptophyta > Magnoliopsida > Rosales > Rosaceae > Prunus > Prunus avium. The sequence goes on from NC_142291.1 coordinate 38,937,321, forward strand.
AAGACCTCATTGGTAGGCGTGAACCATCTGAGACCAAACCTAGGAGCTGAAGTAGGCGTAGAATCGGTGACCCGAGTCAGATAACCAGTCTGGGATAGATTGAACTCGGAGGCCACGGCCTGCAACCACTGGTCGTCTCTATCTTCTTCTAACAAGCAAACCGCTGCTGGGTTTCCCTTGAAAGCTGATTCAGTGAAGGCATCCACCTGCATACACACAACTCATCCATTTCAACACTCAAATTCTTAACAATCTGCTTGAGCGCAACGCATTACATACAGAAGAGAAAGATTAAGTACCACGAAGTATTTCACTGGTTTCTTCGCCATGGAAGATTGAAATTTGATCATGCAGAAAAATACAGCACATGCAAAGAGAGTCAGTCAACTCAACAACATCGCGGTCCGCTGGCGGCTGGTCCAAATGTCAGTGTTATTTTTTTTTTCGTTTCGAGTGGAGTCCACTTGATTTCCCGACCACCTAACCATCACCTACTATGTGGGGCCAGAACATATCCTGTTCTTTTCCCCTTGCCCAAGCCTAAACATAATGTATCATCATATTTGAGAGAGTCGGTGTGGTTTTTGACTGTTTCTCTTCTAGCAAAAGCTAAAAATGTTGAAATTTTCATAAGAAATTCAAAAGCACTGAGAGAGTACTTCTTTAGAAAGCATTTATGTAAGAAGGCACTAGAAATGTTGAAATTTTCATAAGAAATTCAAAAGCACCGAGAGAGTACTTCCTTCAGAAAGCATTTATGCGACCCAGAAGCATAGAAGCATCATAAAGTGCTTTATTTTTATAAAACCACTCGTTCTAATAAAAGTGTTGCTATTTCCATTTTTAATCTTTTCTGTTGTTTTTTCGACCAAAAGAAAAAATCTCTCCCGTTGTAGTCAGACGAAAATAGTGCATTTCTTTTTTGATTTTATAATACTTTCACTGGAGTAATGGGTTATGAGAGTACTTTCATTAACCCTTTCTTTCTTGTTGCCAATAATAATTTCTGAAGAAAAACAAATTTGTAAATTATAATCACATGTCCTAAATTTACAATCAACTTCATTCGTTGACTGACGGATATAGTACATTTAGAAAATCTTTTCACAGAAAACAAACCTAGATAATTTACAGGTGCTAATAATCAGGGCAAAGTGACTTGATAATTTACATCATGCTGCTAACACACAAGGTTACTGACACCACAGTACGCCCAGATTTTATTATACATTTTAAGTTAACCAAATGGAAATGGAATCACCACATTCCTTGCTTGGACATCTTCAAGAAATGGGATAGAGTGATATTTGGAAGTTCAATTGAACGCCCCTTTTTCTTTGTTATCTTTGTCACCTTAATTGCCTCCCCATTCTCTGATTCAGTAACCGTCACCGACACCAAGTTGTAGAACTGTTCAAAAACCAGTTTGTGCATATTAGATTACTTCCAAGAAAGCTCTGATAAGAATTGAGTAACAATTTTACCACCTTCTAGTATCAGGTACTATTTCTTTTAGGTGGCGACTGATGCCATGCAAACCGAGTAATCCCAATGTGCGATAATTTTAAATGCATCATGAATGATAAGTGAGAAAATGTACCTCACAAACACCATGGAGCAACAATCGACGGAAAGGATCTTGAACCTGCAGGATGAGACCATCTCCATCTTCAGTCTCTCTCACAAAAGCCCTTCTGCGCTCCTGAGAGGAAAAAGAAATTTTCTACTCAATGACAATAAAAGATTATGTTGGGTTACAATTTGATTTAAAGAAAGATGAACATGGAAACATGCATGCCAAAGATGGTGAAGATGGAAATGTGATGCCAAAACCTGTCTATACCAATAAAGGAAACCAACAAACAACATAAAGAATTGCATTCACCTCATAGCACTCAATAAGCTCTGAAACTCGGAGGCCACGGCTTGCAACCAATGGTCGTCTCTGTCTTCCTCTAACAAGCAAACCGCTGCCGGGTTCCCCTTGAAAGCTGAGTCAGTGAACGCATCCACCTGCACACACACAGCACAGCACATCCATATTTCAACACTCACATCTTATTAAAATGCACGCAGCGCAGCCGCATTATATATATGTATGTTACACGAGACGAGAGAGAGTACCACAGAGTATTTTACGGGTTTCTTCGCCATGGAAGACTGTTGGAGTTAGATTAAGCCTAGCACTCAAATGAACAAGCACAAAACAAAATAAAGGAGCTCAAGAACAATGTCGACAAACTAAATGAATATGCAAAATATTCTAGATGAAGTCACAAGCTAGTGGCTGAAACAAAATGCTCATGGGGGCGGAGGAAATCTCTAGAGCAACAAGACTACAAACATGTGCATAGATCTACAGCAAGACTAAAACACGTGGGATTTATCTCATCTGTTGTCGGGTTTTCTGCAAGATAACTGTAGGTACCCAGAGCTAACAGTAATGTCGGAAGAAAAACGTTGTTTAAATATTAATCTCCTTGAGTCCTAAACTTACAATCAACTTATGTCAAATGTATTATTTACGTCAGTCAACGAATGGTGTTGATTGTAAGTTTAATACTCAAGGAAAGTTTTGTTTTTGGACATTGAATTATTTTAGAGGGCCCAGTATTTATTAACATTGCTGCTGCTGCTTCCTCCACCATGAGGCCTATCATCCTCCTTGACAATACTAATCTGATAATCATGACCATCCATTTTGTTGAACTAACAAAAAAAAAAAACCCTCCATTCATATTGTAGCCACAATTGCATGATCTCTAAATTCCTAATAGGTTTTATTTACTAGGTCACAGTCCCAAGTTTACCACAGTTTTAAACGATTTTTCTTAGTCATGTCATGTTCGACATAGTTGATTATTTTATGGTATAGAATTGTGGTCATTGAAGAAGGTTGCTTTTAAACGTTAGGCCAGTTTTGGAGCACTGCCATTTGATTTGAGCCCATCTTGTGCTCCATATGGCATTTTGCAGCTGGGATGGTGGCAGGCAGAGTATCCTCTCTCTCACACAAGCCCAACTGCCATTTCAATCATACATGATACGATTGATAAGGCCGTCATGGTCTTTTTATTTGTTTATGTTCATTTTGGAACCAAGTCCAATATAATCCCTTTTATTTTAGACTAACCCAACTTCAGCAAAGTTGGGCAGCAACAACACCTTTCAAGATGCCAAGATAGAGAATTCAGAAAGCACAATATCCAGGGTAATCAAAACAAATAGCCCGAATTTGAATTATATTCAAATTTAATGGGGGTTTTTTATTCCACCAATTCAGTCATTTATTTCAAATTTTTGTACTTGGCAATACAATCTAAAAAGTTTAAACTAAGACAGTTCCTTCCATCACAGTAACAGCTTTCCCTCGCAGCAGCACCCTCTGATTCTGCTCATCTAGATGAATGCTTACTGCTCCCCCTCGAGGCGATGCCTGAAAGTAAACAATAATGTATCAACATATGAGGTGAACAAGTAAAGTTTTGAATCTTACGATAAGAACACAAAGAGGGAGAGGGAGAGAGTACCGCATATGCAAAAACATCAGACTTTCCCAGTTTTTTGCACCAGTACGATGCTAAGGCACAATGTGCGCTCCCACAAACAGGATCCTGAAATGTATAAACAAGTAACACTATTCAGCCTTATATCAATTTTAGTTCATAAGCCAGATATATTCCAGTTATTCCTTGAGTTCAGCACAACTGAAAACTGACACAAAACAAACAGCAAAAGACACATGAAAAGGTTCCAAGCAGGTTATTCAAATGGTTTAAATCCACCTTAGCAGAAAAACAAAAAGGAGGTGGGGTTATAAATCCAGATACATAATCTTCACATTTATCATAGCAAAGCTAAAAGAAATATGCAACAAACTTGGGTTCCTAATATCAGGCACTTGAAAGAAACTTGATCAGAAAATAAATTAAAGCTGCTTACCTCATCAATCCCATGTTTAGGGCAGAAGAATCTACTGTAAAAATCATATTCAGACTCTGGAGGAGCAATCCCTGTTACAATCACTCCCCCAGACCCTGGACATTTTTGGATTGCATCAAGCTTTGGCTGTAAATCTACAACAGCTTTTGCTGATGGAAGCACAACCTGCAAATTGAAACAAGTCCTCATTTATGAGAACATCTAGACTCCATAGATAAGCCAAAAAAATAAAGGCCTAATCCATCGAAAACAAAAAGTAAGAAGCTTATATCGATGGTAAGCATAATATATAGAGATTTTCTAGAAGGGTTGCAGGATGTACAAGTAGATTGTCGGTGACATGTGTCCTCCTTATATCAATCATAGAAGCACCATCCAAGGCCTCGGAGATCAATGAAACCTCACTAGAGTTGAATTCATAAGATGGGTCGACAGGAAAATTCAGTTCAATGAAATAGGACTTTTGTGCTTCACCATTTTGAATATTATTTGAACCATTGGCTGTCTTAACATCTGGAACCTTTTTAGCTGTTAGGATTCCAGATAATGTAGCAAACTCAATAAAGTTGGAATTTATCAAACCAGACTTAAAGAGAGTGTATGCAGCCGCTAATGTTGCATGACCACAAAGCTCAACCTGCAAAAGGGTATCAATTTTCCAAGCTTGATTTACTTTTCTAAGATATCAAATTTGCCAATAGTAGTGCCTAGTATGCATGCTCTACTTTATGCATCAGTGACAAAATCAAGACATCAAATTATCAAATACCAGTTAAGCACATCAAATCCAGGGAAACTGGAGTTAAACGAGTTACTTTTTTAAATAAACCCACACACTAAAAGGCTAAAAGGAACCATTTTTTTACTGAATTCATGACTGTTGAAGATTTTGATACACTCAAATCTTTTCGCTGAATTTCACACTTCAATTCAACCTTGTTATGAAGAACTAAAAACCAACAAAACTATAAAGATCGATCCTATTTTTTTAAAAATGAACAGGGGTTATAAAGATCTATCCTTTTGATTTTGTGAAATCAAACACTAATTGAACAGAGGGTGAGCTAAGACCTCATTGGTAGGCGTGAACCATCTGAGACCAAACCTAGGAGCTGAAGTAGGCGTAGAATCGGTGACCCGAGTCAGATAACAAGTCTCGGATAGATTGAACTCGGAGGCCACGGCCTGCAACCACTGGTCGTCTCTATCGTCTTCTAACAAGCAAACCGCTGCTGGGTTTCCCTTGAAAGCTGATTCAGTGAAGGCATCCACCTGCATACACACAACTCATCCATTTCAACACTCAAATTCTTAACAATCTGCTTGAGCGCAACGCATTACATACAGAAGAGAAAGATTAAGTACCACGGAGTATTTCACTGGTTTCTTCGCCATGGAAGATTGAAATTTGATCATGCAGAAAAATACAGCAGAAGCAAAGAGAGTTACTCAACTCAACAACATCGCGGTCCGCCGGCAGCTGGTCCAAAGGTCAGTGTTTTTTTTTTTTTTTCTTTTCGAGTGGAGTCCACTTGATTTCCCGACCACCTAACCATCACCTACTCTGATTGTGGGGCCAGAACATATCCTGTTCTTTTCCCCTGGACCAAGCCTAAACATAATTTTCAAAAACCACTCGTCCAAATAAAAGTGTTGCTATTTCCATTTTTAATCTTTACTGCTGTAGTCTGCCGAAAATAGTGCATTTATTTTTTGATTTTATAATACTTTCATTGGAGTAATGGCTTATGAGAGTACTTTCATTTACCCTTTCCTTCTTGAGGAATGCCAATAATAATTTCTGAAGAAAAACAAATTTGTAAATTATAATCACATGTCCTAAATTTACAATCAACTTCATTCGTTGACTGACGGATATAGTACATTTAGAAAATCTTTTCACGGAAAACAAACCTAGATAATTTACAGGAGCTAATAATCAGGGCAAAGTGACTTGATAATTTACATCATGCTGCTAACACACAAGGTTACTGACACCACAGCACGCCCAGCTTTTATTATACATTTTAAGTTAACCAAATGGAAATGGAATCACCACATTCCTTGCTTGGACATCTTCAAGAAATGGGATAGAGTGATATTTGGAAGTTCAATTGAACGCCCCTTTTTCTTTGTTATCTTTGTCACCTTAATTGCCTCCCCATTCTCTGATTCAGTAACCGTCACCGACACCAAGTTGTAGAACTGTTCAAAAACCAGTTTGTGCATATTAGATTACTTCCAAGAAAGCTCTGATAAGAATTGAGTAACAATTTTACCACCTTCTAGTATCAGGTACTATTTCTTTTAGGTGGCGACTGATGCCATGCAAACCGAGTAATCCCAATGTGCGATAATTTTAAATGCATCATGAATGATAAGTGAGAAAATGTACCTCACAAACACCATGGAGCAACAATCGACGGAAAGGATCTTGAACCTGCAGGATGAGACCATCTCCATCTTCAGTCTCTCTCACAAAAGCCCTTATGCGCTCCTGAGACGAAAAAGAAATTTTCTACTCAATGACAATAAAAGATTATGTTGGGTTACAATTTGATTTAAAGAAAGATGAACATGGAAACATGCATGCCAAAGATGGTGAAGATGGAAATGTGATGCCAAAACCTGTCTATACCAATAAAGGAAACCAACAAACAACATAAAGAATTGCATTCACCTCATAGCACTCAATAAGCTCTGAAACAACGCTACGACGAAGTGCCTGTCTTGTTCGAGAATCAATCCTTCGCCATGCATTTAACACAGCCATTTTATCAGCATCAACAGGACCCTTATTCTTTGCACAGGAGCTTATTGAGGAACCAATGATATTAGCCTGTCAAAACGAAATAAAGGCTAGAGTCAGGGCATGCAACCAGGTAACATCTAAAAATGAACCATACCCACACACACGGATACACATACTGATTGATAAATCAATAATTTCAAAAGGGCACATAATCAGCTACCTTAATGGTATCAAGACAATTTAAATGCAACTCTAAAGGTTGGGCCTTCATATGGCTACTCAAATAAATGAATTTAATTCTAGTAATAACTTCATAGCATCTTAAATCATCGGATTGCAAGGAATTAAAAGATTGAAACAAGTTTTCAGTGAATGAGAGTGGCCGAAGGACCTGTTTGTCCATGTCTATATTCCTAAATGTGTCCCACTCTCGTACATTAGTCATGCAAAATGGTGACAGCGGTACATCATCACCTGTACATTCAAACCAAACCCAATGTTGATATGAGATTTTCTAAACAGAAATAACCATAAATAGACCACTGCAGAGTAAATGCGGGTGAGTTCAATAATCACAGAAACTTTCAACAATATATGGTAAAAATAGAAGTACTAATGGGTGAGCAATGCATCAAACAGTTATATCAAGAGATATTTCTTTTAGCCAAATGAGTACCCCAAGGTGGTGGAGCAAACAAGCCTCTAATTTCTTCTGCATTTAGACGAGGAACAAGTTCCATCAAAAGACGATCGTTTATCCATCTTCGAGACCGTCTGTTGCTTACCTGCCAAAGCAAAAAAAGTCATAACATGAATCAAATACAGAAAATAATTTCTCATTTTAGTAGAAGACTAGTCACTCTTCAAGCTCATACTTTTTTGGAAGGATTAATGCAATCTATTGTGACAAAATAAATGATCGTACCAAAATCCTAATGATGAACTGTAACTCTAAATGAAACATAATATTTCCAACTTGTCCAGTTATACAATCTTTTTCGGCTCACTAGAGCTAATTTATAATTATTGGAATTTCACTAGATCTTTTTATTGGAAACACAAAATTTCCATTGATAGAGAAACACGACAAACTTGACACATATTCACCAAAACGAGCATATCTGTAATTAATATGCCAATTTGGCAACTTGTTCTAGCTCCACCAAATAGTACAAGTCTTTTATGTAACTAAAATAACCATTTTGGTTATTCAATTAGCATAAAGCTTATTAAAGCTGTATGCTACTGTTAGTGGTAATTTGCTATTTGAATAACCATTGCGGAGAGACACCAAATGCTAAAATGTAGTTTCAATTAAGTAAAAAGAGTATTGCTACCCCTTTAAATCATAAAATATATCAATTAGGTTCACTAGTTCTATCTTATCCATGAACTATACAAAGAGAAAGCAAGATTCAATATTACCATGTGAGTAAAGTTCATAAAATAGGCAAAAAAACACAACAGATTTGCAATTGACTTAACATTAACACTAACTGTTGATCTAAATTGAGTCGGAACAAATGACGTCAAAACTGTAAGTCCGTTTTTCAAATCAATTTTTATTATACAACAATCACAATCCTTTCTAAATCAAAACAAATCACAATGGTACCGTTCCAGCCAAGCTCTCAAGAAACTCAATCTTCTTCTCAATTGACATGCCACGAGATTTGTCACTCTCTCCTGCCCAAAAACACCACTTTTAAATGGAGAAATTCTAGCAGTAACAGGGGCATCACAAATAGATTTACAAATTAAAAAACGACTAACAGTAAACTTGACAGAAGACATCAGTACATGATCTGGGTCATTTATTCAAAATAAACATAAAATGCAGAGAATAGAATCAAAATCCCATCAATACCCAAAATCCACAGACGGTGTTTCACTCCACACTAATCACCAAAAAGTCCAAGTCTACAACTTTACAAGACTTTATTCTATATCATGAGCTATAAATCCATTGGATAAAAAAGAAGAGAGAGAGAGAGAGAGAGGTACCATTTCGAGGTTCCAGGAGAGGAGAGGAGAGGAAAAGGCCGTCTTCTCTGTTAAGAATTTCAGGAGTCGCCATGATTGATTGGATACAGAGCGGATCTAAAGCCTATGGCTTTGAATCTTCTTCTTCTTCTTCTTCTTCTGGGTTCGCGGGTGTTTTCTGCGCTAATGGGTTTTGAGGAACAGATAAGAGAGAGAGCAAGGCCGAAACTCTTTTGTGAAAGGCAATGAGAAACGAGGGGCAACCCAACCAAACAAGGCCTTAGAAATACGGAAGAGAGGGAGAGACGACAGTGGAATATACTTATGTAGCAACGTTTGATGCCACACGGAAAACCATTTTACTTGGTCCTGTGAGTTTGGGACTGTGGACACGTGGCACATGACCCAATCAACCACGTGGTTCGAAGAAAGACAGACGGGTAATCCTAGTAGCACATATGAATGGTGTTGGTTGGTTGGAGTTTTGGTTCATTTGGGTTCTGGACCTCCGGCCTGCTGTGGCTTAGTTGGTTGGTTAGAGTTTCGGCCTGCTGCTCTGCTCAGATGGCTCCCCTTGTTTTGCTGCTTAGTTTTCTGCTTAGCCCTCTCAACTCTAGTGTTTGTTTTGTGTTGGTTTGGGCTGGCGTCTTTCTCCGGTGGTTAAGTTTGTTAACTTTCCCGATCTATTATTTGGTTTGGGCCTAGCTGCTGCTGGCGTCTTTCTCCATTAAAAGTCATTAGCCATTTCACCACAAAAAGAAAAAGGTCATTAGCCATTAACTAAAGACTACAAGGGTACTATAGGTTTTTCACGTGCTGACCTGCACTCCTCTGAAAAAGCTCGCATGTACGTACCACTGCAGTGCAGTACACCAACATAATGCAGGCAAAACCGCGCGAATAACTCACCGGCGGCATATTCTCTTTCTCTCTGGCGAAACCCTAACTACGAGCTCACCCTCTTCATCTGCAAGCCGTTCTCTCGCTTGCTCTTGTCACATAAAGGTAATGTTTGTCTTAGAAAAAACCCATCTCATTTCTTCTTGTCCTCCTTGTTGATTCTGTCATAAATGTCAAATATTTTTCCTTTTTTGCATTATTTTGATGAACATCAATTGCTTGTAGTTGATACTATAATACTGATTGTTTCTTGGTACTAAGTACTAGCTTGGCTTATTTATTATCTTGGGTTGACAATTTGGAGGGTTGTTAGCATGAAAATGGGTTTTAAACCCAGAATCTGAGAGCATCCCAATTAGATTAGGCCTTTTGCCACCCTAATATTTGTTTGTCACTTACTTGTGTTACTAGCTTCTAATTGGAATTTCATGTCATTCTTCTAATGTTATGTTAGTGAAGCTCATGAGAATATCATTTGGATGGTATTATATTATATAATGGTAGTTAATGCCGTCTCTTTGTTTGTGTTTTGTTAAGGCTGAAAGTGTTTTGCCTCTGGTTCGTATGGAAGGACAGAGTAGCCTCACCGACCCGATGCAATTGGTGCCGTTGGATTTTTGTGGGGATGCTGCCATTGATGTCTCTCAGGCAACTGGAGATGATCCAAGCCAACAAGTTAGCATGGCAACTGAAGGGACTGCATACCAAACTGATGATCTTTTTTCACCTTGGTGGACTGAAAAACCAAAGCCATCTCTCAATTCTCTCAATTGTGTTGAGTTTCTAGCAGAAAGTTCAACATTTCTCCCGAAGGATCCTTGTGAAGATATATTAGAAAGCATTCCTTTATCTGTTTCTGGCACAGATGATGTCGGTGGGGTCTCTGAATTTCAAAGACATGTGTTGTACAGCAGTCTGGGAAATGCTTGCGGTTCTAAACTAACTGATTTCTCTATGGACATGGACGATTGGAAGGTAACATTCCTGAAATTATCCCCTGTACATTAAGATAATAAATTGGAAATGTTTTTGGTTTGAAGCTCTTCCTTTCCTTTCTTGATACTTATGGTTAGAACTTTCCTGTCTGATTGTCTCTAGAATGGGCATTTTGCAGCATTAATTGTCCTAGTGGTCATATGTATATATGTTCATCCAACTCCTCTTGTTGTGGTCCTTCATTGAATTTTCCGAGCAGGTGAGATGTCTGAGGCCAGTGAATGACGAACTTGTGAATGCACAACATCAATTTCACGACAAGGTTAAGTTATTTTTTAACAACTTTCATTAATTTCACATTCAGCTGCAATTGCGTCAAGCAATCATTTCAACTATAATGTTTTTCAATTTTGAGAACTTTATCATGATAATGCTGTGCGATATACTTCGTACAGTATCATACTTCAAGGACAGATAATTTATATGGGGATAAAAAGGATGGTGTTTCTCAAGTTGATCCAAGAGCAAGAAGTGCTTTACCTGATTTTCATTCCCAACCACATCGCCACATTTCGACACAGAGAGCTGCTCTAACTGATCGTGTAAGCCAAATTCTTTGACTAGATAAACTGAACTGGTCAAGATTCATGCCATTTTCCATTCAAATGACAGACAACACCATTACTTGTTCTGTTCACCTCGAGTTATGATGTTTGTAAATTGGTGTAGATGGATTTTCTTGGATATGTTTAGTTTCTAAAACTGGTCTCTTATTAATTCAGAGTCGCAGGATGCGAATTGCTGAAAGACTTGATGCATTGCGAGAACTGCTTCCAATATCCACAGAGGTAATGTGTGTATATTGAGAAAGAATGCATGGAGTTGCTCCTGTACTAGCTCCGCTGAAGAGGGTTTTCTTAATGACTTGTCAACGAATATTGTTTTATGTTTGTATTTTCTCACTTGGATGACCCCAACCGTAATAGTTTGTCATCAAACGACAAAGAGAACAGGCAACTTAATAAACAAATGCAGTCGAGTCTGTCTATAAAAATAATTAGAGTTTGATTTTTTGGGTCAGAATAATTAGAGTTTGATGTGTAATACATTCACTGACATACTAAGCTTATCGGTAAAGATCAAGTCTAGGCTATACAGAGTAGACTTACAAAACAAATCGTGTCTTCCTCCTGAAATGGGAGTGCGTATAAGATTCAATAATTGTCACATATTTATGAAAATGCTGCCTCAGATTCTGATGTCCAGTACCATATGGAGGTTCAATGCTAATATGTGGCAAAATTATTTTATCTGGAGAATGTGGTCAGATGTCCATCTATACATGACTGGTTATTTTGAATGTGTAGGGTGGTCAGTCATTTGTGGTGGATGATGTAATTGACCATATCAAGTTTTTGCAGCTTCAAATAAAGGTAAATCTGTCTGTTTATGCTGTGTGACTCTACAGGTTTTTGCATGATTTTGTATATGCACTCGCAGATAAACATGCATAAACCAACACAAAAAAGCACCTTCTCTTAACCACAATTTGAAGTGTTGCATTGTGAATATCCTTTAGCAGATTGTTTTAGAATATTGTTATTCTTACATCAATGAGTTAAGATTCTACGTGCACATTTTATTTTTCATTTGAGAAATAGTTATATCTATATGTTGATGAAGTTAAAATAGAAAAGAACTCATCTGTGCAGGATTTATGTAGAAGCAGATTGGGAGGTGAAACAATTACTGAACCTATCATTTTCCGCGAGGTATATATAATTCATCTATGCTGAGTTATGAGTTAGGCAAAATCATCTTGTAATGGTTAACTTGCCCAAAGTTGAGCCCCATGATGAGGGTGCCTTCTTGTCTTTCATATTATGCAAGGGAGATTTATAATTCATTTATGTTTTGCAGGGATATGGTCACTACTTTTGCCACCAGAAGATGCTGAATGAACCTCTTGAAGAGATGATGGGAAAATTGCTGGAGACAAATCCAATGGCAGCAAGTCAGCTGTTGGAGAACAAGGATCTTTTGCTGCTGCCAATGGATTACTCTGAACCATTAGCTTGAGTTATTAGATAGATATACTTGCTCTCATATCCATAAATATCATGCAGAATTGTTGTTAACTATTAACTTTTGTTCATGGTTTCTCACTAGATAGTTACTTAGGGTGATCAAACTCAGTGGTCTGGTTGGTTATTCAGAGTGTCTCGTCTTCGATGGTCAACACGTTTAATTATTAATTTATTAGTGCAAGAAAACTGTGTATTTCTCAAAACCAAATTTACTTTTTTTTTTTCTCTCTCTCTAGTTGTAGATATGCTGAATGGAAAAGCGCACAATTGACTTTGAAAACAATCATTTCTATGTTCAATGAATTGTTACTACATGTGAAAAGCTAGATTGGATTGGCAAGCCCACTGAGTGTGGGTGATGTACACGAATGCTAGGGAGGCAAACTTTCTTCTCTCTTTTGTTCCTTTGCAGTTCATTCATAAGCAAAAGAAAAGAAAAATCACATCTATACCACAAAATAATTAGTAAATGAGAAATAAATTTACATTGAGTTTGTAATTATTTTTCGTGATTAAGGGGTCCGAGTCTACCGGGATTATGAGGCTTCTGAAGATCCAAGGATGAATCTGCTACAATAGGGGGTAGCATGGAAGAAGGTGACAATATGCCTTCTTCTACCTCAGCGTTTTCAGCCAGTACTTTGTCCAGAGAAGCCTTCGCACCTTTAGTAATGCAAACCATTGGAATTACTGTGCAATGCAACAATTGCGGATCCAGGAATTTTCATTCCCGAGGTCAACGTGTAAAAGGTTAAAAAAAAATCTATACAAAATAGACCCATCGAAATGAAACGATAATATTCTAATTCATAGTTAATAGATAAAACCATACAAAATACTCATATTCATTATCAAAGAGAACTGCATCAACTTCAAAAAATAGACACACACTGCAATAAATCAAAAATATCTCTAAGAATGTGATAATAAACCAAAAACTTAGCGTAATCATCTTCGCCTCCCAAGGCGTCTCGTCCTATTCGACGTAAGAGCTGGCATATATTAGCACAATCCTACTCATTTTAGGCATTTACGTCATTTTTGAGGTTTGTTGTCGTTTTGATTTTGGGCTCTTAACTCTCAAACTTTGGACCATCATAAGTACTGTCTTAGGGGGAGCTTATTCAAGCAAATATTTCTTCAATACATAAGAGTTAGGTTATTCTTGTAAAACTCTTTGTGGATTGAACATCTAAGGTTTTTTCACCTAGATTAATCTTAGGTCCCTTCATGCATTCATATCATACATAAAAAATTGTTTTATGTAAAAATATTGGTTAAGTGTGAAAAATGGTTTTTCAAAATAATCATTTTTTCAATATAATTTTTGGCGGCTTTTATTCCTTACACATCAAATAAGAAAACTTGATTTTATGGGATTTTAGTATGAAGTATATATTGACTTAATGAGCCATCATTTTTAGCCTAAATTGTATTTTGCACTAAAACCGATTTTTCATATTTTGATTTGGTGGGAACTTGATTTTCTAGTATTTTTATTTGAATCCAAATGGGGGGTAATTCCTTATTTACATTGGAAACTTAAGTAAATTGAGGAATATAAAAATAAATGAAAGTAAAGGTAATCTGTACAACGTTGTTCTTTTGATGTCAGGAACGCCCTTTGTAGCATTTCATCAAGCTGTTTGTGGACAATTTACAAGGGTCAACATATTCGCCTCCAATGATGGATTCTGGGCTTGCAAGGGTCAATATATTAATCCCTCTTGCCTTTATGTGGATCTGCCCCTATGCAAGTAACAACAAGGAGGTGGAAAGTTTGGAACATATTTTTGACAAGTACGTAGTTCCAAATTCAGAAATGCCAAATATACAGGTAAAAGGTAAAACTCACCGGATATTCCAAAACCTAGCTAGCACTATAAAGTATAAACACCTGCAACCACATGCCGATACCAAATATACAGGTAAAAGGTAAAACTCACCGGATATTCCAAAACCTAGCTAGCACTATAAAGTATAAACACCTGCAACCACAAGCCGATACTAAACTTTGAACACTTCATCACTAGCTAGCTAGAATAAAAGTAGTTCATTGAACAAATACAAGGAGATATTGTCAACAACCACGACTTGTTTGATAGCAGAAGAAGCTGACATTTTCCCACTAGAAATGAATGAAAAGGAAATGATTTCATGGTGACTTTTTGTGTTGAATTAATTTATGTACTTATGTTTCTGTGCCTGTGTTTTCAAAATTAATAACAGCCTTTAAAACTTTCTAATACTGCATGCAACCAAAATGTAAGCCAGATGAAGAGCAACGCAAGAATATTATTTTATTACTTATACAATATATATGTCTATGACTATGTCAATGGGGTCGATATGACTGCAATGTAAGCCTTATTGGGACTAGACACACCTGAGCATTTAGGTTGAAACTATAACACATAGTATTTGAGATTAAATATGGGATATGTCCAGCTGCTGTTTTGGTATGTGATAAGGAATCTATCCAGTTTGCTTGGCGATGAAGTAGAGTCCTGATTGAATTTGTTGATGGGAAGAATTCACTTAGCATAAGTAGTTATACACATTCAGTTCTCATACCTCATTTAGAGAGAGTGTGATATGGAGCTTGAAGAAGGTAGAAGACTTTTGTGTTGTTCATATGGCTTTCGCATGTTAGTGTGTGTGTGTGTGTTTTAGTTGATAATGCTTAAAGTACTAACATGCAATAGCAACAACCTAAAATTTTGGATAAATTCCTTAGTTTGGAAGTAAAATAAGATCTTCCAATCTGCACCACAATCAAAGATAAGAAAATTATTAGATAAGTTTAAGCATACAAAGCTGTTCATGACAGTATGCTAGCTATTAAAACCATTGGTCAATTCTTTCTGCTAGGCTAGCTGCTTGGCGTCGAAAGCAAACCCATAAAAATGAATGGCTTAAGAGAATCACTGTTCTTCCAAGAAAGAATCAGCAGCAAAGCCCATTGGCAATCCAAAAAGATAACCTCCTCCTCCATGATCCATCCACCAAGTCAGCAGAAAAAGGAGCCGTCCTCCCCTCATCATTCTACAACTATGAAACAGACAAAACTAGGTCTTATCATTACACAAAGAAGCTTGATCAATAATTACACTTTACATGTGAAGGAGAAACAACAAAACTACAGTCAAAGCAACACAACCTACGACGCCAAGGTCGTCATCAAAACTGTGGGGGGTCCCATATTAGCAGCTTCAGCTACAGTGATCAGCGGCAGCCTCATGCAATGCAGCCACCTTTTTTTCAGCGTATACAACTAACCACGTATACAAAAAAAAAAGTTTTATTAACTTGTTTCTTTATCCTTGGGGTGGGGTGGGGTGGGGTCCTATGATTTTGTTGGTTTTCTTCTTGGGACCCACGACTAAACTCTTGAAAATTAGTAAGTCCAATACAATCAAATCTTAATCCTGATTGGTTTATTTATGTTTATCCAAACCCAACCTGTGGGAAGAACAGTGGGCTGTACTGTACCTTTTGGACTCTTTCTTCACTTGATAAGGTTTTGTGCACTTCCATCAATTCACAGCTCTAGTCTAGTCTGTCTAGTCTTAACCCACTGGCCCAAAACCGGAGTCAGCATTACTCCCAAGTTACTATATTGCAATTTGCAAATGCAAAACCCATCAAACCTCGATCTAATCGATTGAAAGAGTAATTTTTAGGTACACTAGTTTCAATTTTCAGGCATATATATGAAGGGTATCTGGTCCTAAATTGGAGGAATGGCTAAAAGAAGGGGCATAAAGTCAAAGGCAAACCCGTAGTTGCCAGCAAAAAGTGGTCCTTCAAAATAAAGGTTCATGACATAAATACCTAACAAACTTGCATGTCTTTCTTGATGCCCCCCTTTTTTACCTTGAGGTCTACGATCATGTGGTCCAAACCCAGTGGCATATAGAATTTCAATTTTTCACCGCCCAAAGAAAATAACTAATAATGCAAAGGGTAGGGTACAATTTACAAATGAAGTTTTATTTGACGTTCATCATGACATTCCTTTTTATCCGTTCTGTTTTTAGTATTTTGACCAAGGTGGTCATGTTTGGTGGTGGTAGGAGCCAGCCACTGCCCGCGGCCAAATAGTTTGCAGATACGTAGGCCATTTTCAATTCCATCTCGACTCGATCAACCGCCATTTAATCATTTACTTTTTTTGTTTCTTTCTTGGCACTGGTAGGTAGCACAAATTATTGAAAGAAAGTCATAAGCAACTTGTTTTTATGTTAAGACAATCGATCGACCCTCTCCGATGGGATGTAAATGGAGCTAAAGCAGAAGATTTCTCATCCATGATGATTAACAAGCTTGCTTTTTCCAAGTTCATCCCATCCCCGCGTGATTTTTGATGTGAAATCTAATTAGTACAACTGTTCACTACCCTTAGGTGTCGATTGACCTTAGATGCGATAATGCAGAGAAACACTTGTATCTTCCGGCGGAGTGATAGTTAGGACAACCGAATCCGTCTCTCTTTTCATGTGAACTTGCGTACAAATTAAGATAGGCATAATTCGTACCACGAGTACAATCAAGTTTTTCTCGTTAAGGTGGCGCATGATTTATATACTAATTAATTTCGAGTGATCTTAACTGTTATACATAATGTAGTAATCAAGCATGACATAACCCAAAAATTCCACACCAAATCATTTTCAGTTTCTCTTAGTGGAAACCAAGCTAGCAAAGCAACCCTATCTTATATACTCTTATGATTAGACAAATCATTTATATCTTTGGCATGCATGCATTTGAATGATGTTTCTTTTCTTTTTGGTATTAAAAAAAAAAAAGAAAAAAAAAAAGAAAAATCGTTCAAATGCATGTCATTGCCAATGATCTGTTGTTCACACATAGCACCAAAGCTGTTCACTCTCATTTAGACCTTACATTTTTACCTATAAAAAGAAAACAGTTATGTTCCACCATCATAAGCATAAGTAGAAGGTTCTATGAATCAAAATCCCCAAAGAGAATCAATGGAAGCCATCAATTTATTAGCTCTTTGTAATATTATATATTAAACTTGTACAACTTTTACTGGATGATCATAGACCGTGGTAGATTCAGTGGACTCCCAACCCAAGAAATTTTTTTACAGAATAAAGGTGGTTATTCTATTACATCCGAATGATGAGAAAAGTGATCACTAGTGATTTGACCATCACTAAAACGACATATTGGAAAACTTTATTTTTTGCTTTAAAGTAATTTGTTTCTTTTTCCACTGTCAAATCAAATTCTTCCTTTCCTATAATACGTTTGATTAATTTTTGGTACACTCTCACCATATATAACCTAGCTAGGGTTTACATTGAAATTTAAACAAGTCTTTTTCTTCTTTTTTTTCTTCGTTTTATTCGGATTAAAGGCCAAACATTTTTGTCAAATCCACTTGCATTTGGAGGAATCAGATTACAGTTGAGTCCAATTAGCGTAACAATCAGACGCAATTGTAAAGAATCCACCACTTGTTTTAATTTCCTTTATTTATTTTGTAAATGTTTCTGTTTTACGTACTTGTGATTTGCGTACGTACGTAAACCCAATATCTATATATATATATATAGCAAACCTCCCCTTTGCTCCACGAGGTCGTAAGTTGCTTCAACTTTTTTGAGCAAATAAACAAGTTTGTTTTCTTCATACTTTGGTTACTTACTTGTGGCATTTGAGCAATACGTACCCTACTGCCGTCTGCCAACACTTCGCTCTTAGCTTCTTCAGCTTGCGGCGTCTCCTTAACCAATTTAACAGGTACTTTTTTTAGAGGCTATAATCTCTTACTTTGGATGAAATTTTGATTTCACAATTTGATTCTGTTTCTTAACTTTCTTTTTTGTTCTGCAGATTAAATATAGTGCTTCATCATCATCAAACATGAATTTGATGTGCAAGGAAATGAAAACATTACTTCCATCTGGTGGTCACAATCATAAAATGGACGTGTTCAATCCTCGCCGGCAGAAGGAGAAGGTGGTGATCGTAATGGGAGCAACGGGGACGGGGAAATCGAGGCTCTCGATCGACCTGGCCACCCATCTCGGCGCAGAAATCATAAACTCGGACAAAATGCAAGTCTACAAGGGGCTTGACATAGCCACCAACAAAATAACCGAAGAAGAACAACGTGGGGTACCACACCATTTGCTAGGGATACTAGATCCTAATGCAGATTTTACAGCAACAGATTTTTGTGACGAAACCTCACTTACCATTGAATCCATTTTAGGCCGCGATCGTCTTCCAATCATCGTTGGAGGCTCCAATTCGTACATTGAGGCCTTGATTGATGACTATGACTATAAATTTCGGTCTAAATACGAATGTTGTTTTTTATGTGTAAACGTATCCACGCCGGTTCTGCACTCATTTGTGTCAAAACGGGTGGACAAGATGGTCGAAAATGGGATGGTGGATGAGGTGAGGGAGTTCTTCCATCCCAATGCGGATTACGGGAAAGGGATTCGAAGGGCAATTGGGGTGCCCGAATTCGATAAGTACTTTCGGTATGGGCCATTTTTGGATGAAGAAACTAAAGCTAGGCTACTAGAACAAGCAGTGGAGGAAATTAAGAACAATAATTGCAAATTGGCCTCCCGCCAATTGGAGAAGATTCAAAGACTTAGAAATGTTAAAGGGTGGAATTTGCATCCTTTGGATGCCACGGAGGTGTTTCGAAAGCGCGGCAAGGAATCCAATGAAGCCTGGGAAAAGTTTGTTTATGAGCCAAGTGCTCAGATTGTTCGTCAGTTTCTGTACAATTATGCCACAGCTGAGGTCCCTGCCAATCTTGGTGCCATGAGGGTCCCTATGGGAAGTGCAGCACTCGCTGCTGCAACTCACTAGGAAGACTTAGATATTATTTCTTTCTTAATTATTGAATACATTTTTATGCACTACCTTAATCTAATCATGAGTGTAAAATAAAGGATTAATTTTCAATGTCGTGGAAATTTCGTAAGCAATAATTAATTTATATGCTCCATGTCATGCATGATATGATTAATTATAGATAGCTTTTTGGCTTTAGCTTTTTAGAGGCATCGGATCCATGAAAAAAATAGGGTGTATTATTATTATTATTATTATTATGATCTTGAAGTGAATGTATGTAAGTTGTAACCTACAAAATGACTGCTATAATAAAGTTGTTCTTTCTTTCTTTTTATTTATTTATAGTAATTCTGTCATCCATGACATCCCTTTATATAATTGAAAGGAATTGGCCGTACAAATTGCGACTCCGTACGCATGTATATCATCAGTCACATCACACACGCTCTTTTCTTTTCTTTTTTTTTCTTTTTTTTTTTTTTTTTTTTTGGTGTGGGTTGTGTCTATGAATTTAAAGAATCAGAATCTTGTGATGCTTATAAGGATGAGAGAGAGAGAATTAAGTTAATTATAAGGATCTGGATTCTCATGCTCTGATTTTCTCTGTCATGATCTGCTTAACTTTCATTCTCTACATGCCATCTCATTAAAATTTAACCTAAGAGATTTAAACTAGACACATCATAATTAAAATAAAATTCCAATTTACTCCTAATTAAAAATAGAAGTTTAAAAAAAAGCCCTAATTTGACTTACTCCAACCTAACATTGCATTTTTTTTCTCCTTCTTCTTCCTTCCCCACCCCACATGCACTGGCGGATCCACAGAGGTGCAAGGAGGTGCACCCCCTCCTTGAAAACTTCATTGGAGATGCCGGAATTTGCCACTTTGCTAGTGCCCACCAATTATTCGACTAAATGCCTCAAAGACATTGTTTTGTTTGTTGCTGTGTAAGACCATGAATATTTAAATTAGATTGTTGGGCTCGATCTCATGAGCATGTAGGAGAAAACGGTTCATTAATCGGAGCTCCACAACTAAAGTTATGAATTTTCGAAGTTTTTTTAGAATTGATGAAGTTAAGTTGCATAGGCAGTTCAAGGAAGAAGAAAGATTCAGCGTCAATCCAGCTCTTCTTATTTTGATTCTTTTTTAAATGGTCCAATAGCAAGCCGACACATGTCATTTTCTAATTGGTCTAACTTAAGAATTCATTAAAAACTCATGTGTGCCGAAAAATTCACCAAAAATTACCCTGAACTTTTAATCACTTGTACTTTTATCTTGTGACCTCC
The DNA here is from genome assembly GCF_965620075.1 of Prunus avium. Lineage (NCBI taxonomy): Eukaryota > Viridiplantae > Streptophyta > Magnoliopsida > Rosales > Rosaceae > Prunus > Prunus avium. Next base: position 38,958,072 of record NC_142291.1, read on the forward strand.
AAATCACATGTGCTTTTGGTTAGATTAATTGGTATTGACTTTTGTTAGATTAATTATGTAATTGACATAGATTTTATTCATATTTGATATGAATTTTGGTAAATTAATTGTGTCACTAACCTGAATTTTGTTCATATTAATTGATATTCCATATAGACTATAATCAGATTCCATATAGACTAATTTTGTTCATATTAATTGGTAAACTCTTATTTGTTTTAATTATGAATGATATTAGTATTGTTTAAATTCTAAGGGGATTTGGTTGTCTAAATTATTTTTTGAATTTTTAGCTTTTTTTTAACACACTACACAGATATTAAGATTTGAACCAATAAGGACCTTGCTTAAGTCCTTTGCGAATTTTTAGCCTTCTAAATATTGCAACTCTCTTGCAAAATTCCTGGATCCGCTACACTCACACCCCCAACCCAATTCATAACATCTTTGCAGTACATTGATCAAGCAACTGTTGTTGTATTTGATGAATTGAATGGAACCTTCAACTTTTCATAGTCGACAGAAATCTCATATTTCTAAGGGTCACTAAGAATCATTGGTTTGGGAAATTGGGGAAAGAAAATAAAAAAATTGGAATGCCTTTTCTTTTCTGGTAAAGCTAAACTAGAATGAGAGTTTAGCAAAGCTACAAAAGACCCCATCTAGAATGCCAACGAATGCGTCTTGTTGTGAAGGTATTAGCTCAAAGCAGTAAAAGTAAAAAAATTTCGAGAGGACATGAGTTGAGCCTCATTGACTCCTGCAATCCTAGCACAAAGTTTATGATAGCCCATTGGGTGGCAAAGATTACTCCAACGTCAGATTGATCCAATAGCTGCTGTTGTATTTGATGAATTGAATGGAACCTTCAACTTTCCCACGACAGAAACCTCATATTTTTTAGGGTCACTAAGAATCATTGGTTTGGGAAATTGCACTCAGATTTTATGGGAAGATGTACAGAGAAGGAAGAAGATAGAAAAAATAATGTTATATACACGTTTAATTTTTTATATGAATAGTCAAGTTAGATAAAAATTTTTACATTTGTAATTACAAGTAAATTTGATTTTTATTTGAAGAATGATATGTTCAGTTTAAATTTTAATGAGGTGACATATAGAGAACGAAAGCCAAACTGATAATGATGAAGAAAATCATAACAAGCCGTTTGACTATTGGATGCAATTGATTAATTACGCAAAAGATAATTTCATCGATAAAAAAGCAACTTACAAAATTGAAATACTTTGCGAAATGCAATCCCTTTGTGTATTATTAATATATGCTTTGCTTTCTTTTCAAGCATCACACACACACAAAGACAAACCCCTTTTGTTTTGATTAATTTCCAGATATGCAGTTGATGAGACAGATGGAGCACCCCACCTCCCACTAATACATTCCCTAAATTAATGGGATTAGAAGATAATCCATCTCTAATTACTTGTGAGTTGTCATTATTTACTGTTTATGGTGAATCTCATTACACGTACGTAATGGCTTTAACGAAAGTACCCAAAATTGACCTAGATAAAGAGAGAACCCAAGATATTTTTGCTGTGGCTTCATGACGCTGCTTGCTAGCAAGCACATATCTAGACCAAGCAAGTGGTGCCGCAGATGGGCCTCTTCTGCTGCTAGGGTTTCAGATCCCACAAGTGGGTTTGGGCTTTTATATATAGCTTTATTTTTCTAGGGTTTCAGATACAAAATATTTATTTGCTTCTTCTCTTTCCTTTGTATTTCATGGGTTCTTCTGACCCAAAAAGGAAACACGCAAACACGAAAATGGAAACAAATTGTGCTATGTTCGGAAACCACTAACCAAAAGTTACTGTTGTCATTTTCATAATGCATCATCCATGGATACATTATTCTGGTTCCTTCCTGTCGATGTTCTCTCTTCTTGCCCATTTTCCTTGTGTAACCCTAATAATATATGAAAATGAAATCCAACAAGCATATATCCAGCCTGGAAAACACACAATAAAGAAAAGGAGGCATCTGTTTTGGTTATACGTCCAAACAAAGTCAATTTCCGCCCATTCTTTTGTTGTCCATAAAGAAAGAAAACGAAAAGGTTTGTCCTTTCACATACAAAAAAGAGGGCATGGCTATTTATTCGTACAAATATTGCTGATCACCTCAAATAAAGAGGTGGTCAGTAAATGTGGTACAAATAAATAGTAATGCCCCGACAAGTACCTTTAACTTTTTAATTAATATAACAAGCTCATCTTTATGCTCACAAGGGACCTCCTCGTACGGAGTTTTCAAGTTTGTAAAATGTGATATGGTCAATATAGATTTCACTATTTTAAAGGCAGAGAATATTTTTGCATAAATTCAAAGAGAGAATAAAGTTTAGGGTGAAATGGGAATGAATGGGGAAGAACGACTTGATATACCGACTGGTACAAGACAAGCCAATTTGTTATAGTCAATTATTCTTTTCGAAAAAGAAGGGTAAATTTCGAATAAACTCTCTTCAATCAGTCACCATCTTTAGGATATCAGAACATTATTATTGCGGTTGTTATCAGCATATATACATCTCTGTTTCCATTTGGGGTCTCATTGTCGCATTTGAAAACACTTGGAAATATTTCATTTATGGATCCAAAAGAGATACGATATCTACATTCTACAATTGTATGAGCAAGATAACCCAATGGCTGAACCTCAAACCTTGTTTAATATATATATATATATATATATATATATATATATATATATATATATATATATATATATATATAAGTTATCCAACGTTTTGGTTATCTGATGATATTCCGATTCTTCCATTATTTGAGCAAGAATTAATCGAACTACTCTTCTCGTGGTGTAGTGTGGATTCTACCTAATAAATGCTCTACCACTGAAGCTAAAATCTCGGCCTAATTCGAGTATGATTGATCACTGTTGCATCATTCTACACAAAAAACTGAAGCTGTAAAAACCATTTTCGTCTTTGTATAAATACATTATTAGAAATCATATTGATGGGTAATTGAGCTTGTGTTCGTCTTCTCCATGCTACAACTTCAAATCTATGTTGAAAACTCAAAATTATTAGAAATATAAGCTGCTAAACGAACACCACACTATGACAAGATTCAGCATTACACTCATACGTACCATTTAAATGTCATAACACTAAACATAGCAGGCAGCATATATAAATAAAATTCTCCGTACTCTGATGAATACCGCCGGGCTTCACAAGGTGGTAAGATGTTTTATTCAGACCTTTATCCTGATCGGAGTTCCGCATGTGTAGGTAACACGACAGAATTCCCCGACAGCTACAGTGTAGGCATGGGTAGGCTTAAGGAGGAATGTAGGCAGGTGCACCAGCAACTCACACACACACTCATTATCCAGCTGGGTCAACCATCTACAACAATTATCTTCTGCAGGTGAGGGTTCGGGTTCATGGTGCCCCCCATGCCTGTGCCTATTATGACCGTGTCTATGCCCGTGCCCGTGTCCGTGCCCATGTCCATGCCCATGCTCATGTTCGTGTTCCTCACCTCCATCATCATCGGGGGGAGAAGAGGGGGGAGGGGAGGGCGGTGTCGGATGGGGAGTTGGAGTGAAGGGCAGCAATGCACATGCATAGTTAGCAAGCGCAAATTGTGAAGCACAAAGAGGGCGGGGAGGTGGGAATATACGCTGTGCCTCCATCTTGGGCACAAATATTAGGGAAGCTACAAACAATGTTAAAGTAAGAATCTTGACTCTCTCCATGCCAGCTATCTTCTGCCTTCTGCTAGTACATGTGAGATGTGAAGAGAAAAGATGGATGGTTTTAGGTGTTTTAGGCTAAACCTTGTATTTATACAGTTTTGTGCTTTCATAAGCTTCTTGTTTTCTTGAGTTTAGTTAGGCTCTCTTTGTGGGTGATAATAATTAATAAGTCATGGGTATTGCCAAGGGGATGAGTTTAGGTTTTGAATGGTTTTTCGTTCTCATTCATTTTGTGTGAAGACTCTGTTAGTGTTAGGTGACGTGCAAACTCTTCTAAATTGCTCCTACCAACTGCAAGAGCAGAGAACAGAAAATACTTCACAAATTGGCAAATTGTTAAAGATATTTCCTTTGCCTTGTCCATCTAGAAGACATGGATAATATATTTGGTGAATACTATCTTCCTGTTTGACCATCAACATGGAGATAATGAAAATGAGGAAGAACCTATTGCATGCCCTGTTTGCACAATCATTCAAGTAAATGAAATGGTTAGAGCTAAAACTCAAATGAAATAGTCAACACTTGTAGATTATTAAGGGAAGCAGAATTTCTGGTTTGCCAAAATATGGTAATAGTTGGATGACTAAGTCTCATGAAGTTCTGAACCAACCCACTCATACAGAGAGAACTAATGCAGAGATGAAGAGGAAAGCTCAAAAGTAGATCAGTTCAATTATATTTGGAACAAGATTCACTTCCTACATGGTATACATCATCTGATGTTCTTAACAGAAGTAAATTCATGATAATAATTTTCAGATCTATTGTCCTGTTTAAGGCAAGACACTCAACTTCTTGTCAGAATTCATTGTATGAGAAATCAAACTCCAGCCTTAATAAATAGACACTATAGTCTCACTTCCAGAATAATGCCTAACGAGATCAACATTTTCTGAAATCGTGTCATCTTGCAAACTGAGCATGACACAGGCGAAGTTGAGATAACGGGGGTGTGAAAAAGATGAAAATGTTCACCGTTATTTTTATGTTTGATCAGTTATGAAATTTACAAGCATGTATCACAAATGGTCATAGTTGTTTCATCAATAATTCCCATTTTCTACAAATTGTTGTACAGTTCAACAAAACTAAGTACAGATATATAATAATGGGTCCTATATATGACACCAAAAGAAAGCAGTTTCACCCTCCATTCAAGAGATACAGTTACACCAAGAATCACTACAAATTTTTTGAGGAATGTGAGTACAAAAAGGAACCTTCTCCTAGACAGAATACTATAATCCCACACAACCAAGATCATCCAATATTTTCAACAGTATTTGCAGCTCAATATCAATAGAAATTTCAAATAAGAAGTAATTCCTTCTTACCTGTCAGCATTCATCTAGTTGCAAAACTCACCTTCCTTGATCATCAACTATTCTTTGTACCTGTACTTGCCCTATTCTTTATTCCCCATGGCCATCCTTTCCTTGTCCTTCTTAACCTCTTCCATTTGCAACTGCAACTGTTCTTTTCTCTCCCTCCATCCCTCCTCCAATAGCTCAACAAACTTGTCCTTTATCTCTAGCAGAGGATCACAGTCAATCATTTCATCATCCTTGTACGCTTCCCTGAGCACCGCTGTCTTAATCCCTCCCTTCAATGACAGATAGAATATCCCCGAATGCCTTGTGAATACATTCGAGAATGCATTTGAAAACCTATACTCATCACTAAATTTCCCCAATATGGGCACAGGAATCCTCTTAAATATGGACAATGATAACAGCTCATGGAAAACCCCAACCGTCCTCTTCTCCATTTCCTGAGATGCTTGATCCAATTGCGACACATCCTCATATGGCGATATGTAATCCAGCTCCATCCAATCCCTAACCCACTCCCTCATTTCCCTCTTCAAGAAAAACCCTGATGGAAGCTTATAATAAAAATTAGGACGAACTCGGATTCCTGTCAAATTTGACTCCTCTTCTGCTCTCCTCTCAATCACAGATTTCGCAAACTCGGGGTTCCAAGAAACCAATTCCAGAAATGATTTCTCCTCCCCAGGGAACCCAAGTATCCTAAAATACTGCGGATACTTGGGCACCAAATTGACCATAAAATCATTAGGGAACCCAAATTCCCTCTTGACATGAACCAATTTATCAGCACTAAGCACTTTATCCTTGGACATCATCAACAATTTACACAACTTAGACACAATCAGAGGCTCATTTTCCATAACAATCCCATTCCCTTCTTCAAGAATTTGCTGGAGCCTATCGCTAATTCGAAGAAACTTAACGGGTTCCGTTTTGGGTTTGATTCTATCATAATAAATATCAAATAAACCAGGGTTTCTGCTAAGAAAGGTTTTGACTTTGATGTTAAGGCGCAATCTTTCGCGCCGTTTTTCGAGGTACCGAAGTGGGATTGCCTGGCCCGGTTCGTTAAGGACCTCCTTGACGACCCGGGCACAGAGCTTGTACTGTTTGTCGTTCTCAATGGCCTGGTCTAGCTTCCGGTCTTTGCGCCAAACCACCTTGAGGCTCGAAATGGATCGAACCTGAAGGTGCGTTTCTGGGTTCGTGTGTGACGTGAAAATGGTTGTGTGGTTGTGCAAATAGGAAGAAATGGTTCGGGTCTTGGGGAGCATACCTGGAATCAGAGACCGAGCCAAACCCCACTCAACACAGTGAGAGCTTACAGAGAGAAAGAGACGGCGAACCCAATTTCAGGGTGTTTTTTTGTAGCGGCAAAGTTGAATGGGCTGAGTTATATATGCTTTTATTGGTTTGGGCCTGGCCTTGGCCCAATCCAATAAATAGTATACAGAGCTCGACCACAGCGGATAAAACACCCCATTATAGTGGATTTTCGTTTGTTTGTTGACAAAACGATATTCTAACTAGTATAATATACAAGAAGGGAGATCGAACTCAAGTGTATGAAGATATACACATTATCTTAATCAACTAACCGAATACAACACTATCTTGGGCAACAGATTGTGTCAAAATTAGACACAATCATAGATCGTTTGATATCATTGATTTTGCTTCCCACTTGGGCAGAAAATACTCAAGCCCCTTTTTTTAAGTGGAAACTTTATACATTCATGTTAATAGTAGTATGACGTGTGTATAAGTTTTTCTTTATATATTTTTGATAAATTATTTTTGCACATGTGTGACATGGCAAAATGTGATTTATAGGGAGTGTCCCTCCTACACCAACTTACTTAAATATGATATATTTTTGCTCACCACTTTAACACAAGATGTACACTCACCACCCTTTTCAACACTTGACACTGTTATAACCATAATTAACTCTTTACTTTGTATTTATGCAATTATGGTTATATCAATAGATACGTGTCAAATGTTGAGAAGAGTGATGAGGGTACAACTTAAGTTAAAATGGTGAGCAAAAATACACCCTACTTAAATATAGTTAAAACAGATCTCCTGCAAGCCCCTCGACACTTCACACAATCCTGGCCGTCCATTTCGCTAACTCGATTTTGTTTGCTTTACGATACCCGCGTCTTCAACGGACGCGATCGTCCAAGCCGTTAACTGCATCACCTTCCCGCACGACGACAAACCAGTCATATGCTCACAAGTTAACAACAGCAAGTCAAAAACAAACACTTATTTTTTTCTCTGTCTCTCACTCGATTCAGACTCTCGCTGTCGACGGTGCTATGCTATCACCGAACACCGAAACCCTAGTTGCCTAGCTCGGACGACGACGACGACGACGATGATGCTGATGTGGAACGGTGCGAGGGACCTAGTGTTAGATTCGGACGACATTCCGTTTGGGACGGGCTCGTGGTTCCTCTACGCCGGAGTGTCGTGCCTGCTGGTCCTCTTCGCCGGGATCATGTCCGGGCTCACCTTGGGCTTGATGTCTCTCAATCTCGTCGACCTCGAGATCCTGCAGCGGAGCGGGAGCCCAACCGAGAAGAAGCAAGCTGGTCTGTTTTTCAGAAACGAAATTAAATTAACAAATTGTTGCTTAATCAACTTAATTAAGCTTGGTTATGAAATTAATGGCTTGATATTGATCTGTACGCAGCTAAGATTTTACCTGTTGTGCAAAAGCAGCACCAGCTTTTGGTCACTTTGCTTCTCTGCAATGCTTGTGCCATGGAGGTACTTAATACTTTTTAACTTAATTAAATTTTATAGATTTGCGGTTTTCCAACGGATTAATTAGTATTTGTATTGATCTTTGCTTTCCCAGGCGCTTCCTTTGTACCTTGATAAAATCTTTCACCCTTTTGTTGCTGTTGTGCTGTCTGTAACATTTGTTCTATTATTTGGAGAGGTACGGCTTTTCTCATTTTATTATTAATTCTTGCAATGCAACTGGGTATAGCCTTTAATCTTGAATGGGATTGTGCCTGACTTGTGCCTTGTCATGTTGGACTAGATTATCCCACAATCAATATGCTCAAGATATGGACTTTCTGTTGGTGCCAATTTCGTTTGGCTTGTTCGCATTTTGATGTGCATCTGTTATCCAATCGCGTACCCAATTGCCAAGGTAATGCTTATATCCTTGTACTGCATCTCTTCAAGTTTTTTAATTAATTGTTTTTGGCGTTATTAGACATTTAAGATATTGCATCAACAACACTGAGATGACTAAAATGGTGTTTCAATACTATATTCATGATCATTTCCATATTTGGATGAAAAAGTATGTTTCCTGATTCAGAAAAACAGAATAAGGAGTGAAGTTTGATATGTTTCAGATTCATATATTGCTATTATAGCTTTTAATTTAACCCATGGTTTCAGGTTCTGGATGCTGTACTTGGTCATAGTGATGATTTGTTTAGGCGAGCACAGTTGAAAGCCCTAGTCTCTATTCACGGCAAAGAGGTAAGCTGCTTAGGTTGGAAGTATTTATGACATGCCACCGCTTGCATTTGCCAAGATTTTGTTCATGACTACTAATTTTGTTGAAAGCTCTTTCTTTTGTTGCACAACAGAAGTAGTAATAAATGATACAACTACTTCTTGGGGTTATATCGGGCTTTGTGATTTGTGAATGGCTGCTGAAAATTCTACAACAGTTTTACCAATTCTAATGGTTTTCTATTTTCTTTGACTTGCTTTTTCTGTCCATTTTAGGCTGGTAAGGGAGGTGAACTCACGCATGATGAGACAACAATCATCAGTGGAGCGCTAGATTTAACTGAAAAGGTGCCTAATGTCTTAAGAAGTATTCTAAAATTTTCATCTTGTCCATATCTGCATTTGACATGGAAATTTATGAGACATTAAAGAGAGATTTGAGGAAAGATTTGATTCTATTAGGTCATCTTTCATTATTCCTATTGGGTTATGTTCATGTGGATGGTCCTTTTATATTATCAACCACTTTTGTCCAATGTGCATTTTTGTAGTACTTGCTCTGTTGCTGATACGCATCCAAACTATTTTAGTGTTACTTCTCTTCCAGGGTATTTCTTACATTTTTCAGGCTTCTGCATGCCGTTTTAAGTATTGGGATAAAGCCAAAATCCATGTCTGCATGTTGCATTGTCTTCAATATAGGAAGTCTTCATGATACTAAAGTTTCTTTTGATGTCCAGACTGCAGAGGAGGCTATGACACCTATTGAATCAACTTTTTCCTTGGATGTAAATTCAAATTTAGACTGGTGTGTTTTCCTTTGGACTTTTTTTTCTTCTTCTTTCGTGTTCATTCTTTTGTGATACTAAAATAGCAGTGACAGATACTGACACCTCTAGATCCTTACTTTGTTTCTGTATCTGCTGATCTTTTAAGGAGAATATAGTAAGAACTAGGTAGTGAGAAGGAATTCTAAGAATCACAGTTGATGTTGAGATGCGTCTTGTTCTTCTCTCGTTTTTCATGATATAGGGACATGTGTATTCTTAAATGGTTGTATATCTTCTTATTAATCAAGTGTAAACGCATGAACAGATTTTTTTTTAATCCCACTTTCCTAATGCAGGGAAGCAATTGGGAAAATTCTTGCACGAGGTCATAGTCGAGTTCCTGTCTATTATGGAAATCCAAGAAACATTATTGGCCTCCTACTGGTGGGTGTGAAAACTTATAGCCTGTCTGAAGTTTGTGTATGTGCGTGTGTGTCTTATATGATTTTCTGTTATTGGTAACAGCTGATGGTAGAATTTGCAAGTCATTTTTATAATTTTGTTGTGGACTTAGGTGAAAAATCTTCTCACAGTACGAGCAGAAACGGAGACTCCAGTCAGTGCCGTTTCCATTCGAAGAATTCCCAGGTGTGTCATTTTCTCCATATTCTCTTTTATGTATCTGTTCTCTGTGGGAAATTGTTAAATTCTTATGCATGGATATCCCAGGGTTCCTGCAGATATGCCTCTGTATGATATACTTAATGAGTTTCAAAAAGGAAGCAGTCACCTGGCGGCTGTAGTGAAAATCAAAGGAAAGAGCAAGAACCTTTTGCCAACTGCTGACAAAGAGAAATTTGAAGAGGGTAAACTGTCCCATGAAAAATCTCAATTAGTTGCCTCCTTGCTAAGCAAGCGTGATGACAAATCAGGGAGTGTTGTTGTCAACATCGATAAATCTCCAAAGTCTCTGACAAACAAGCCAACTGAGGATATTGAAGATGGGGATGTCATTGGAATCATCACCCTGGAGGATGTTTTTGAAGAACTTCTGCAAGTAAGCTCTGCCTCTAATTTATAGATTCGGAATGATCTGTAAATTGTCATGGCCTTTGGCTTAGTAGCACTCAACCCATTTAAACTATCTTTTCGCGGTTCAGTCAGTGGGATAGTACAAAATATGTGCATATTATTTGTTTTCATATTTCCATTGTTTAGATAGATTTTCCTGATTCCCCTTTCTAATGCAGGAGGAGATTGTAGATGAAACAGATGTATATATTGATGTACATAGGAGGTACTATTGGATCTGAACTCTCTCCCTCCCTCCCTCTCAGTCCCTCATGGTCAAGTTGCTTGATTAATTTGGAATGCATGATTTGTATAGGATACGTGTGGCTGCTGTTGCAGCTGCTTCATCCATGGCACGAGGTCCATCAAGTCGGAAGTTGCTTGCAGTAAGTTACATCATTCACTTGTCAATCATCATTGCTAAGTCATTTGAACATGAATTCGTAAACCACTATATGGATTTACGTCATCATCAGTTCCCATCTTCTTTGTTAAGTGAGATAAAAGCCCATTTCCTGGAAAAGCACAAGTTTTCCAGTAACTGAACATTTCACCAAATTTGCAATTTGCGATTTGTGAAGCACATGTGGCTGTATTTGAACAGAATTTTCATCTGCAAAACTCCTAAGTTTTTGTGCTTCTTACATGCATTGGTCATGCTTAAAGTAAGTTTGTAGTGCATAAATGTGTAGTAGCTCTATGCTGCAGAATAATTGAAGGGGTGGGAATCATCGTATAGTAACTTCATACAAAGTAGCCAAAAGCAGCCGAAAATTTTAAGAAAAGTTTGAAAAGTATCAAATCTATTTGCTTCCTCTCCAAGTACATATTTTGGATTGAATTACAAGTTTTATTTCATTTCTGTGCGCTGTTCTGGTAGTTCAGAGTTGTTTGTCTAACTATAGATTTGGTTATCCTTCAGGGACTAACTGAGCACGGGCAAACCCCAAAGAAGTCCGCAGAAGATGATGCACATTCAGTGAGGTATTCAGGGAATCCTCGGGAGCCTCTTCTAGGCAGCAAGAGATGACAACAGTAGTTCCAGACTTCTGGTCGGGAAACAAAGTTGTGGCGGGTGGCTACCTTCAGTCCTTTGTTAACTATCATGCCATGCCACGAAGTTGTGGTCAACAGTCTGCGTCCTTTGTTAAAATATCAAGATTACAGTTGCATATCTATAAGCTAGGCTTTTCTTGTAGATTATAGTGTGCATGCGTATGTAACTGGATTTAAATTTTGTCAAGTTTTTTTGTTCTTTTGGTCAAAAATTTTGTCAGTCTACAAACTGGATTTGTCCAACTACAGTAAAACCCATTTGGGTTATTTATAAAAGCCTACCAAAGAGAAACAGATAGATAATTAACGGAAGGGGAGGGGCCTATAAATGAATAATTTCACCATAAATCTTACCGACTTAGTTCGACGGTATGACAAAAGGAAAATGTTGGAGATAATATAGTGTATTACCTTTTCTTATATAAGTGAGAGTCATTGCATAGGTGCTTGCTATTATTAGAGGTGTGATATAATGCGGTGTTTCCAAGACAAAAATAATACGTTAATCAAACAATGAAAATGTCAATGAAGTTTAGCCTAATGAAAAAGGGCCAGTGATTTCATGTTCGGGAAAAAAAAAAATCAAACAATGAAAATAACCAGACAAATGAAAAGAAGGAGCACTTGCACCACAATCTGGGGTTCATTTAATTTTCATACAAAATCTCAAGAAATTGTCTTTGACTTAATTTAACAATTAGGAGACCCTTCCATATATTTGAGAAAAAGAAAAAGAAAAAGAAGCAATTATTTTTCTTGGGTAAATAATGAAGAGAAAACATTCATTTTCAGAAGCTGATTTTTCATTATTTGTGGGCAGGGAAAGACAGAGCAGGTCTACAACTTAAAGTGTGAAAGAAAGGACCAGAAAAGCAGCAGGAAATTTCCCAAGTTCCACGTCAGCTTAACGGTTATCCAGTGGCCCATCCAAGCTCCGACGAATAAAACTTGTTTACCCTGACTAGCGGCCCAAGAGCCTCTGCCATATCAGCCGAACAGTCAAATTATAAACTGACGGAATTATCCTCGCATAGTAGCTAGATTAACGATTGTATCCGTTTCCTTAGCTGCATGGGTCAACTCGTCCCCAGCCCAAGCCCAGCCGAGTTTTCCAGTTGTTTATTTTCCCGAGAATCGAACACTACAAATACAAATATCGTACAAACCCGAAAACCCTTCTCCTTCCTCCTTTCCTGGTTCCCACTGAGTCTCTCTCCCCCTATCTGAACGGTCAGTCTTTATCTCCTTGTTATTTCCCTCCGTTTGGTTGCCGAGAAAGGACAAGAATCGCAGAGAAAGGATTGTGAAATTTCGCGTCTTTCTTTCGTTTTAATCCCAGGTTTAAAAAAGTTCGAAAATTTTGATTCTGAATTCTGTTCTTTTCGTTTTTAGGGTTTTTTTGTGTGTTATTTTCTCGGCAGCCAAACAGAGCGATTGTAATTTCGATTTCATCTCCTGCGTGTTTCTCCGTTGTGATGAATTTTGTATTGTCGGCTCTCAATTTCGAATCAAATTCCGATTTATTTATTTATTTGTTTAAGTTTAAACCAAACGGAGTATTAGGTTTACAGAGTGAAAGAAAAGAAAAAAAGTCATCTTGGATCTTGACATCATTTTCGTTTTCTTGTGTCAAATTATTGCTCTTTGTTGTTTCTTTATTATGTTTCTTTGGCAAAAAAATTATGTTTACTTAATATGTGGAGTTTGGAACTCTCAAATGGATGAATGGTTTTTTGGTATGTGCAGGTTTGTAGCTCTTGGATATGGGTTTCAATGCGGTTTATGGTTGCTTAAAGGAAATTTTTCCCCAGGTATCGGTCTTTACCTCAAAAGACATTTTTGGATTAAATTATAAAGTTATCTTTGCTATTGTCTAATTAGATTTCCTTGTTTGCCTCAATTTCCTTGTTTCCCTTTTATTTCTTGTTTTTTAGTTTTTATTCCAGCAGATGCTAATGATTACTACTAGTTGGATTTTATGGAATATACACATTGTCGTCCCTAAGATCTTAAGCAGACGCTAATGATTACTACTAATGATTATTTCTTCTAATGCTGCACAGGTGGATTTTCGCCTTCTGAGGGCTGTCGCTATTGAACATCCCGCCGATGCTGATGCAGCAGTGCTTGATGTTCTTACTGAGCTCCCTTCCTTGAATACACAATCATTGTCTCTTGTTAGTCCTGCACAGGTTTTGCATCTCACAGGTTCACCAGTTACAGGTAATCTATAGCTTCTCATAAGAACTTTTTTCCGATTCCTGATATCATTCTGTTATTGACGCCATTATATTTTTCCTATTCCCCATCATTATACATTGATAAACACTAGAATGTTGCCATTTTTTCTTTTTACCTGTAGATGGTTAATATTGTATACGCTTTATTTTATGCATATATTCAAATGCTCTATCTAGTGGTAAACATTTGATATTTTAACAATGGTATTTATTTATATGTTGCATGATGAACTTGCAGTTGACCACAAGGAGAAGGGTAAAGCATTGATGTACCAGCAGGTAATTAAGGAACTAGGAGTTGGATCTCTACCAGAACCAGAAACCGCAGCTGGTGAGGATGGCAACAAAAATGATCATACAAGTGGTGCCTCTCATGATGAACCCACACCAATGGAGGAAGTGCATACATTGCATAATGCCCCTGTCACGGCAGATCCTTTGAGGATACATACTCAAAACGAAGAACCGATTTCTGATGAAACGGGTTTGAATTTTGATGGCAAAGTTGGGCTTCAGCAGTCTCCATCTTGCAAGTCAACCCTTTCAATGCCTGAAAAAGATTGGGTGAATGGCATCTTGGATGAGCCGCCTCCTGCATGGAAGAATTTTGATTTTCCTGTGCATGATGATTCTGATTTGGTTATCAGTGAAACATGTGATAAAGTAGAATCATCTGCTGTTGACTCTTTGGTGGATGTTAAAAGTTCTGTGGCTCAGCTGGATTCTTCTTTTATAGAACATGCACCGGATGCTACACAGTGTGGCTTTCATTCAGAATTCTGTTCAGGCCCTCTTCTTGCTGATGACAACTTACAAGCAACTGGTACTTCATATCTTACTTCCAAGCAAGATTGCTCTCCCAGGGAAATGGTTGATATTGAGGAGACCATGCCGAACAACATATGCAATATTTATGTTCTTGAAGAGATAATTGAAGATGCTAAAAATAACAAGGTACTAATGGATTTACAACTTGTTAGCTTTAGACTTGCAATTCAGAAGTAAATGCATCTACTATAAAAATTACAACTGCATAATTTTTTGTTCAATTACTATCAGATTCTAAACCTAATGATGGTATTTATATCATCTTGATCCTTTCTTTGTGATGATGCTCTGTGTTTTCATTGGGTCTCTTGAAGTGGCTTTTAATTCTTCCTTGTGAAACAAGTACTATACGATATTGTCTTTTGAATGCAATGATATTGTGTTCTATAAATTTGGTTTCGGTGCTTCATTTCATCTTTGTATCAATAATTTGTGTCATCATGGGATGTACTGGTGATAATTATTGGCTGACATTTGGGAGCTTATTATTAATTTTAGTAGTTTATTACGTGTTTGCATTGCTGATGCAGCATCTTGATGGAGTCAGTTTTCAGCATCATTAATTTTTTTTCTCGTCTCCCTTATGATTGAGTTCCTAATTATTAAACAATGGTGCAGAAAACCTTGTTTTCAGCGATGGAGTCAGTTATAAGCATGATGAGAGAAGTGGAAGTCCAAGAGAAAGCTGTTGATATTGTCAAAGAGGAAGCTTCTAGGGGAGGTTTGGATATCATGGTCAAGGTGGAGGAACTGAAACAGATGTTGGCACATGCGAAGGATGCAAATGACATGGTTGTAGATTGCTAAATGAGATTAATATTATAAGTTAATAGATTCCGAATTCTGCTGTTCTTTGTCAAGGGTGCATCATAACTGAGGATGTATTCTTCTTTTTTCTGCAGCATGCTGGAGAAGTGTATGGGGAGAAAGCAATTTTAGCAACTGAAGTGAGGGAGCTTGAGTCTAGATTGCTCAGCTTATCAGATGAAAGGGATAAATCACTTGCAATTCTGAATGAGGTTTTTACTTCACTTCATCAAGTTGTTCATCACACTGCATTAATTTGTTGTCATGCTATGTTTAACTAAATTATTTATTCATCTTTTAAATTTCCTCATTTATAATGCTATCCTTATCATGTTGTATTCTTCAAAGGCAATGATTATATTCTCTGTTTCACTACTCTAATTATTTATCAAGAAATATCATGACAGAGTTCGTACAGTAAAAAAAAGGGCAAATGTTATCCGTCACTTATTTGGCTACAATCGATGCACGGCAGCTGATACAAATATAGTCCATTTTCTTAGTTCATTATTTGTTTTGTAACTGCAGATGCGTGAAACTCTTGAGGAACGACTGGATGCAGCAACTGAGGCAAGGAAAGTGGCTGAGCAGGACAAGCTAGAAAAGGAAGAATCTGCACGGACAGCTCTTGCTGAACAAGAAGCGGAGATGGAGAAAGTGGTACAGGCGTCAAAAGTATTGCAACAGGAGGCGGAGGAGAATTCCAAGGTTGCAACTATTTCCAGTGACCATGGACCTACTCAAGTAAAGTAACTGATGATATAATTTCATTCTAACTTTTCTTTTTGCAGTTGCGGGAGTTTCTGATGGACCGTGGTCGCATTGTCGATATGCTCCAGTAAGTAATTTTGTCATCATTGTTTTAATATATTAGTTTTGTTTCCTTTCGAGGCTTTCTAAATTTTCTTTTGATAGTTTCGTGTCTGTTTTTTCTGCAATATTTAGTTTTATGGTTTTGAGGAGATAACATGGTACTTTGGTGTACTTGTGCAGAGGGGAAATTTCTGTTATTTGTCTGGATGTCAGGCTGCTGAAAGAAAAATTTGATGAACGGGTTCCACTAAGCCAGTCTGTTTCCTCAAGCCAGACTAGTTGCATCTTAGCTTCTTCAGGCTCATCATCACTGAAAAGCATGGGGGCATTTGATTTGCTTCTGGAACGAGTCGAGTCACCAAAGTTTGCAGAGAAGGCAAGTCCTGCTTCTTCAGTTGATGGCCAATCACCAACAAGCAGACGTGAAGATGAAAGAAGAGAACTTGCACAAGCACTTGTGGACGAGGGGTGGGAAGTTGTCGTCGACAAATAACTGGATTTCTAAGCCTACTATTGCATACATTATGGTGTTGTGAATACGACCAACAAGATCAACTTCGAAGGATTTTCGCCAGATGCATTTTTGTTTAAGTTGAGAGTAGGGTTTATACACACATATATATATATATATATAATATATAATATATAATATATTTGGAGTGTTACTAGTTGAGCCTCTCTCTCTTTCCGCATACTACTTTGTTAGTTGCGAGTACTTTCTAGATTCCATCGTGATTTGTACGGTGCATATATTCAAAACAACAATGTGCAGAATTTTGATGATATTATTCTACTATAGCCCAGAAGACCTAAAGTAAATCTCACCAGGCCCTTTTCAACACTTACAAGGCTTTCTTCAACTCTAGCCCAGAAAACCCGTGTGAAGTAGATTCGGCCAAGTTGAAGAAAAGATGAAAAACGGCTGCATGGTCAAAAAGGCTTTTTATTTATCGGATAAGCTAATCATATTCTTCCCCTCTTGATTGCTGAGCTCAGTTTTTGACCCAAGTAGTAATTAGTAGCAAGTGTTTTAACACTTAACCTCTGGAAATTGGCTTAACCTCATCTAGGAAATGAGTTTGAAAGATTGGATTGGACGTGCAATAGTGTCATAATTTATTATCAGAGAGATCCATACATCATAATCATATCATATGGTACATGTATGTATTTACATAGTGAAATCAAATACACATTTCGAAATTGGAGCTATATATATATATATATAGCTTCTTCAACTTACTTTAACCTACCTACCATTTAAGCCAAAACTGCGTCACTCTTGTTTGCCTGATCATTATACAATACAACATGCAGATGCAGAGAGAAACACCACAATATCCACCCCACCCGTACGGTATGGTTAATTACTCACCCTAATCCTCCTACTGAATCCCAAGCTCGGAGTGGAGATTGATCAACAACAACAACAACAACACAGTAGTGCATGTGCATGCTTCAACTCAACTCAACTGAGCTAATTAACATAATTAATTAGCCTTTTAAATATATAGTTAATCATGCCAGCACATAAGCATCACACTGCATCTCCATACGATGTAAAGCCGTGCCCTCTGCTCTCTTATGTGCTTTGAACACCGTGTCCATGGCCGAAGCTTCAAACTGCTCCTTGTTGTTGGGATTGCCTTGGCTGCCATGCCCATGCCTGTGTATATATATATATATGAACAAAACCAACACACAAATAGAACTTTGGCTGAGATTTTATGACAATTAGCCAAAGAAGTTGGAACTTGAAACTGAACTTGTTGTGTTGTGGGTTTGAAGGGGTGTTAACCAGGGGCTTTAAATAGAGAGACTACAGAACAGAAGAAGAAGAAGATATGCGAGGAACAAATATGTGGTGCTTGACATATGTTGGCCACTGGTTGAGCCAAAGGGACAGGGAAGGGCCCCACTGTTTTTGGGCAACATGACAAAGCACACCCTCTGCTCTGGATAAGGACCTCCCATCGACTCTTCCCCATGGAGGGGCCATCCCCTTGTCTCACACTGACATTGATATCTGCATGCATTTGCAATATGCATAATGCATGCTCACATCAATCACCTAAACAATTAACAATCTTTAATAAGTTTGATTAAAATGTCATTCATGCATGCACTGTGCACAAATGGGAGCTTTCTTCATGCATTGCATATTCTAGAAAGAGAATATCACAAAACAAGCAGATTTGAGAGAGATATAGTTTGTTTTATTTATTTATTAAATCCCAGAAATAATACACTTCAATAATAGTCAAGGAACATTGCTAATGTTCCAGTTGTTAATACTCTCAATATAGATTTCTAAAATTAATTATATCATAAAAGTCAATTAATAGACTAACAGTGATTAACATTTAAAGCAACAAACAGTCCAAGGGGACTAAAGGAGCTATCTACAATAGATAACATAGATTATCAAAATGGTGGTACACGTGTCCCTTAATTTGGTAACTAGTATAAGAGCTAATCTTGTTCACAATGATTTCTTTTTTCTGAAAGAAATCGAACTTGAAAAAGCATATGGGTATTCCCTGGAGTTGAACTTTAGACCGAGACTGACCGTTAACAATAGCATTCACATTTCATCAAAAAAAAACAATAGCATTCACATTTCGTAACTACTACTACCAGAGAGCCCACGTATAACATAGAGAAAACAAGTACAAAGGGGCCCACCCACATTTTCATCATCCTCACAGCACAGGGCTCGAATATCACGTGCAGCATGTCGTACTGGTCAAACCGACATGCCGTCCACTATTTTTTTAAGAATACATGAAATGAAACTTTATCTTCAATGACTTGAAGTTGAAGGAAGCCCTACCACTACACTAATGGACTTTAAGGCGACACTCGGGATGATCCTTCGCCTTCAACTACAACCACCTTACAAAACCCAACACTGTGACCTCTACAATGGACAACTTGTCCCAACTTTGGCCACCTCCTTTCTGAATTAGTGGATTTGGAGCCCTACACGTGGTTCTGAGAAATCCCATTTGTCATTGTCCCTGTGCTGCAGCCAGAGCTAGCAAAGCCCACTGTCATAAACACTCGTAGCCTTATCTCAATGGAGGGGGAAAAATCACAGGTATAAGTATCAGTATACATCATACATGACAATATTACACATCAGATTACAAGGGTGAGAGACCCCACAACATTGCAAATACTTGAAACTCAAGTGGTTATCATTCATGCACACTAAGTCTTGTGTTCGAGTCCCCACAACAAGACACGTGTTGCGTGATACTTTGGAAATGCACATGGTGAAGGAAGCAAAGGGGTTGCTTGGAACCAACCAACGTAATTAGACCAATGAGAATGTTTGTGCTTCCACAATCTTGAATAAAAATCTAAACAAAGGGTTAAAAATTGAAAAGCATGTGGCACTTTTGATATTTTCCGACCAAAAAGAAATGATTCGCACTTGTATTTTGGAAGGCGATGGACAACTCATATTTTTATCTGCAAAGTACTGATTCTGTTATAGGAAAAGACTTTTGAGGACAAACGTGAAATGAATAATAAGTACTAACAGAGAAGGGTTACATAGACAGGAAGAAAGATAATTCACAGAGAAGAGTTCGTATTCACTAGTGTTTGAACTGAACTGCCTGATAACCTCACACCTCCCCAAGAGCTTTCTTGATATCAGCCTGTGTCAAAGATAGGGAAGAATATTAGTTTAAGAGATGATCAGAGCTGTGCTTCTGTGTGTATGTATGTGTCTAAGAGAGACTGAGACAACGAACCTCAATGCTCAACGGAGACGTGGTTGGGCTGTACCGTTCGATGACATGGCCATCCTTGTCAACCAAGAACTTGGTGAAGTTCCACTTTATCCTATTCCCCAGAAATCCAGTTTTACTTGCTTTGAGGAATTTGTAAACAGGTTCTGCTTCTGGCCCATTGACACGTACCTAGATATAGAAGAGCACAAAATCCATGTTATTAAACTGTTAAGTTTCAACTGCAGATTGTGCAATAGAACTAAGATCTTAACATAAAATGCATCACTCGGAAAGAAATCATGGTTTTGCTTACAAATCCAATCAATTAGCTTGTTTGATATCATGGATTTGTTTCCTGTCAAAGGTTTTCTTTAGTCTTGGTTGATAGTGAAGCATCTCCTAGAAAGTCAATGGTTTTCTCTCGCTCTCCTCTCTCTATCACACATTCAAACATATTTGGCAACCATAATGGCCTCTCATATTCCACCCCTGTGTAAACCATTTCTCATGAAGCGGTAATGGATAAAAAGGCTACAGCTGGTACAGAACAATTAATATTCTTCCCCTGTTGCAATCCATTGCAATTGACCAACCAGATGAAGATAACAAGTAATTGCATTACTGAGAATACACGTAAAAGCAACCAACATCAATGAAATAACATGCCCATCGCACTCAGCTTCAAGCACATCAACTTAACACTCAAGAAAGGAACCAAATAAACAGAAATGAAAGGTTTCCTACGTTCTACATAAACTATATATATATAAAAATCCAGAAGTCGTAATATTGAAAGGTGGCAAGGTTTATTCTTTCTTTTTAATATGCTCTAGTGGAGAAGGAACCTCATAATATTATTAGCAAAGGGTATAGGCCACATTTTATACTGAAGTATGATATGAGGGCATTAGTCTTAGCGTTTCCCTTTTTCACAAATCAAAACAAACCAGGAAGCCATCCAATATGAGTCTGAGAATTCTAAATCTTGATAATGCCCACCTCAAAAAGCTCTTTGAAAGAACATGTGCTCTTCCAATGGTCTGTGCCATTAGAACTGACCCGCTGACTGGAAAACATCTAACTTATAGTGATTAACTTCTATTACCTAATCTCTTCATTCCTTTTTTCCAGATAATATCTACATTCCTTAACTATAGTATTTAGGTGGGGATATATAGGCAATAGCAGTGAGCAGTATTTAGCTGTCTAGTAACCTTTTTTCATTTCCTCAACTCTACATGGGTGAATTCAAACAAAAACCAAGCTACGGGTCAAAGAAAAATTATTGGCAAAGCCCATCAGCCACTAATAATATCACATACACAGTGATTTTCTTCAAAGCTCAGGATATCACAAGCACCATGTAGGACTAAGATAACCGGATTGATGATCTGATAAATGTGGCAAAAGATATTCAATTACCTTCTTGAATATCGGATATTCAGCCTTGTATCTTGTACATGCAAATTCTTCCGCGTCCTTGCTTGTCCCAGGCTCTTGCTTCAGAAACTGATTGCACGGAAATGCCAGGATCTCAAGACCTGAAAATACTCATGTCTAGACCGGATCAAACACAAAACTAACAGAAATATTTACTCTCAGTCTTAATGAGCAAATGGCATCAACTAAACTGATAAGAACTTGGAAATTAGCAATATAAACAGTACTATAAAATTTGGATTATAGAAAAAGAACCCAGAAGAGTTTTTCATGGCATTTAATAATCCTTCGCTAAAAAATAGAACTTCTTCACGAAACTTGATTGTAAATATAGATAATATGTTCATACATATAGAGCTGCAGTGAAAAAGGTTTAGAGGGAAAAGAAGAAACCTTTGTCCTTGTATTTGTTGTAAAGCTCGGTCAACTGAGTGTAATTCGAATCAGTAAATCCACTGTTAACACACAAGAAGAAGAAGAAGAAGAAGAAGAAGAAGAAGAAGAAGAGGAAAACAAGGATTAATCAATTGATTAAACCCAAGAACTAAAAAATAAAAATAAAAGGGGAAAAAGAGAAAGAACCATTTGGAAGCAACGTTAACAACGAGGAGGACCTTCCCTTTGTAAAGGCTGAGGTCCACGTCCTTACCTCTGCTATCCTGCCACCCAAAAACAAAACTTTTCAAGATTTCTGAACGAAACCATTGACTTGAAAAAGAAAAGCAATGAACTTGGAATTACCTTTACTGTGAATTCATGGATGGATTTTTCAGAGACAGACTGTGAATGTGAAGCACCCATTTCTCTGTCTCTTTCTGTTTCTCTGTCTGTCTCTTTACAGAAGCAAAACTGTTTGTTTGGTAATAATTTATACAGAGCAAGAAGAAACTGTGAAGGGAAGGATGAAGAAGGAAAGACTTTTGACAGTTGCCTTGTTTGTCATCAATTTGCTGCAGTTCACCCGGCAGATGGGCAAGGGGCTCAAAACTTTTTTCAATTTACGGACAAGGGCTTCACTTCATTTTATAATTTACTCTCAATCACTTCTTGTTTCGGCCTTTTGGTTAGTGGTCTGTTTGCTCCAACCAATATGTGTTGTCTTTCTAATTCTTACCAGTTTTTCTTTTCTTCGGGTCAACTATTTCTCATGAATTTCAGCCATCAGTCACTCAGTCAAGAAGATATCTGGACGTAAAACAAACCGTAATTAAGCCCAAAAACAAGAACCTGATTCAAAAACAACATCTCATGTAACATAAAAAGTCGGTGGGCTGAGAAATAGCCAACTACCCTCATTAATTTTGCGCAATCACAGTAAACACATAACAATCGCTCTCGCTGTCAATGGCCCGCACCACGTTCTGTTCTGATATTAGAAAAATTAAAGGGAACTAGAAACTCAACTCATTATGTTTTAGAATCACAATAAATTAGTTTCTATATTGAAAATAGATTACCTTTAATTTTAACAAGAAAGGAAATCTTACAAGAAATAAGATTTTTTTTTAAAGACATTTCTTATGCGATGACATACTAAAATCACACACACACCTCGGATGTTAAGACTCGAACTCATGATCTTTCATGAGAGAGCATTGCTCCAAACCAACACACTAGCAGGCCTTTGGCGCAAAATTAAGAGATTTTTGGCTTATAAGAACAAGGCGTTTTAATAACAAACAATTCTTCCAATAGTAGCTTGGAAAGCTGCCCAATTTGATGGTTTGATAGAGTTGGCAGCATAAAGATTTCAAGGAACGGACAAGACAGCTAAGAAAAGAAATATACAGATAAAGATTGCACCAAAGCAATAAGTATATGTTCTATCAAATGCCCCATGCATGTCATAAAATTCCTATGTAAGGGCTTCCAAGAAATAAATCATTCTAAAATTTTGACATAAAAATTGGCAAAATATAAAAAGAGAAATAAATTATACATGCCATTGCCAACCTAGAGTTAGTCACCAGCGCTCTCAATCATCTCTACAGTCACCGTCTCCCTGCTCTTCTGCTTTTGCAGGAGGAGGAAGGATACAATTACATATGTACAAATCCGAAGCATACTCCAATGGCCTATCTTTGTGCCTTGGCCTCTCTCTCCCCTCTAAAAGGCCTGCGCCTCACAACATGAAGAACAATGGCTTTGGCTAAATGACCAGCCCTCTTGAATAAGCAGCAGAAAGCAAGATCAAAAATGGATCATACCTACCAATTATCAACTGCTACAGAATTAGCATGAGTTACAAATATTAACAAAATAGTGAATTAAGGGAAATTGTCGCTGTAACACACCAGTCCCTGACTATTTGCTATGTTTGCTCATCGTGGCCGCCAGAAGCTTGGACCTGAACCACCATAATCTACAACAAATTACCAGGAAAAAAAATTAGGGAACAAAATCATCCCCTGCATAAAGAGACCAAACACTGCAGGAAATGCACACACCTCTGCCGTTGACGGGTATCGGACCTTCAAAAGGTGGTCGAAAGGGCATAGAGTCTCTGTGGTTCATTGATCGGGGAGGATATCTCCACCCTTGGCCAGGTAACCTTGTTGGTTCACATGGGGGGCCACGAAAGGGGGCAGTTCCATAAGACGTCTTGCCTTTGTCAGGATATTGACCTAGTGCAGAAAGAAAAGCAAATAATTTTAAGACACCATAAAATACCAGAGGAAACAGGGAAGTGTTCCAAAGCTTGTTATCTTAAAAAATTACCAGAAAAAGAATGTGAAGGAAACCTCCAGCTCTCACAGGGCTCATAAGGGGGTTTCATTCTTTCATGATTATTGTAATAGTTTTCTCGGTCCCCATTCGGCCCAAAGTCAAATCTGTTGTGATAAGGAGGCAGTGCCTCCCGTCGAGGCTTTACCTGCTGATCTCCTTGAACATAAGAGAATTGATTTGATGGTGGAGCATGAGGTGGTCGTAAAGGGTAACCTTTATTGTGGAAGGTAGCACCATCAGTTTGTGGAACATTTCTCCCTGAATATGTAGGAAAACTACTATAAGAGCAAGAAGTAGAATCAGGCATCTGTCTCTGAAGATCTCTACATTCAGGGGCACGTAAGTGCACGGCATCAGAAATTGTTTGGTTGATTCTTGATGCATTCAACTGCTGAGGTGGAGGTTGAACTCTGTTTTCATGCACGTTCTGCAAATGCACATCCAAGTTAGAACATGGAGGGTGGATGACAATAGGTGGAGGCAGAGGTGGTGGTGGTGGTGGAGGCGGAGGAGAAGATGGTAGTGGAGGAGATGATGGTGGCACATCTTGAGGTAGTGGAGGGGCAAGGGGCAATGGACAGTTCTGTTCAAACTGATTATGTGAAGCCTGCACAGTATTGGCTATGGCAACACCACAAGACGAACTTGTGTCAACATCACAAGAAGGAGCGACATCCTCCATTTCAAGCTCTCCGTCGACATCTTCCAAGATATGCCTATGCCTTTCAGTAGCTGGTGTGGTTTCATATTCTTCATGCCCACGAGGATTATGCTCAGGAGTGACAGCTTCAAAACTTTCCCCATCAGAATCACTTCCATCATGTTCATCCTTGAGCATGCGGGGCATACAAAATCCCGGAAGTTGAAAACTTGAATTGCTGCAGCAATACAGGAAGAACTCAATAAACGATAAAATACGAGAATATGAGACAATCAAGGAGTAAGATGCAACCAATTCAAACCTTCCATATTCGTCAACAAGCATACCCTCCATTTCTCTAAGAGGATCATCCAAAGACCTTTCTGTTCTCGAGGAGCGCCTACCATAGGCACCAGCAGAAGAAGGCCCAGTAAGGGAATTCAGTTCTCGCATATGGCGATGAATTATGGACTCCGGAAAAATCCTTCTTTCCGACCAAAGTCTCAAAACCTTATGCAAAAGAAGAGGAGCAGGTAAGGCACTTAGAACAAGCCAGACAACAATACTGTCAGATGTTTGCCCACCACTAAGCAATAATGAATTGTAAGAGGCTAATATTACGATGTGCTATTAAAGGGAAATTAAAAAGACCCAACAAAGAAAAAAGCGCTTTGCTTGCCTTTAGACACTGCCTACGATTTTCATGTGCAGCACTTCCAGGAGGAGCAGCAGCTGACAATAACCGTGGCAGGACTGCTTGGATAGCGGAAAGGTACATACCACCACCATCACCTATTATTCAAAATCAATATCAAGATCACGAAATCCAACACATAGATGATTCATACTTTACTTATCTCTATATGTGTCAGATGATTAGATCTGATACACTGAAAAGATGCATTACCCTTCAAACCTCGAGAGTACTGAGTGATTGAATCCACCAGGAAGAATAAGTCCACCCGTCTGTGTAACCTTGACTCAGTTTCCAAATGACGGGCAAGAATTTCCAAAGCCTGAGTTTTAAAGAAGAAATATTACAAAAGGAGAAAAAGATCTGGGTGCTTGCTTGTTCTCCATAACAATTTCAACATTATTTAAAGTTCTAAGGGAAATAACAAAAGAAGTCCGTGCTGTATCATCTACAACTACAAACAGAAATATTTATATCCATTTAGTCATCAAGAAAGAGTTCATATATCTAAAGATTTTACATAAGTTTGACACAATTTTGAAATTTAAAGAAAATAACCCAAGGGAGAATCAGGTACCAGCCATATCTCCTCCAACTAAATTAGAAATTAGACTTCACCTACCTTCGCAGCTACACCAATCTTTCCACAGTCAATGGCTACACGAGTTGCTCGACCAATGCTCTCCTTGGTCCTTGTCAATGTTCCAAGCGTTGTCTCAAATGATGTGAGAGCAGCAAGTGCTTCTTCATACCTGCCCACAGATTTTGGTCTTTGACTAACCACTGATTCAGACTTTCCATCCTCATCAACTGGAGTAGATGAAGTTCTCTTGTCTTGTAAATCAACATCAGGACTACAACTGCCATTGTTCTGAAGAATATTACTACTATCTGAAGTAGACATCTGACAACCTGAGGTATTGGGAGGTGATGCTTGTGCAAGAGAATCTCCTCCATCTGTTACAGATGGACTTGACCGGATACCAGATACAGTTTTCTCACCTATATACTCATTTGGATAAGAAACTGAACTTGGATCCTTCTCTGTTTGTCTATTTTCAAACTCTTTCACAACATCAAACCTAAAACAAAGAAATACAAAGCAACAAAGATTTAGAACATTACTAACCTAAAAGTTCCTCTATAAAAGATAACACAAAATGTAAAGCAGGTTTCAGTACCAAAAACTCCTCCGTAACAATGGCAGTAAAAAAAGTAAACAAATTAAGGAAATATAGGCATTAACTTACTAAATGGAATAGGATAGAGTGGGGGACAATCTTGTGAAATATGAACAAGAAAACAATGAACTATCAAATTCTACCGCATAACTACAAGCTTACATGTCATTGACTTCTCTGTTATCTTCAGAATGGGGCTCCAAAGACTCGATATTCTCACTGGCACCCTTTCCACCATAGTGATGCGGACTTGTATCATTTTGAGGTGAAACTTCAACCATCCCATGGATGGTGCCTGATACAGGATCTGTGCTCTTCAGAGCAGGCTCTGACGTATCACATTCAATATCAGGATTTTCTGCATCAGAATTGCTCAATTCATTTTTAGCATCACCTTCGCCCTTCAGAGTCAACTCACCCATTGAAGCTTGATTAGCTCCAGTACCAGCCTCTCTTATATCCATATTAGGCAATAAATGCACTGGACTTTCAGTCTGGACTGCAGTTCCAATAGTGTGACAACCAGAAGAACCACCACTAAGATTTTTATCATCAGCAAGGTCCCCAGATTCTGGAAAATCATTAATGGAACATTCATGAATTTGAATGTTAGGACTCTCAGTTCTTTGATCAACATCCACTTCCACGACTGATTTAGTATTTTCCTCCAAGGTTACAGGGTTTGAACTGGTAGAGAATCCAGAAGCATCAACCCCTGAAACTTTATTGCCCAAAGAGTCTTCACTCTGAAGTCCCAAACCATTCCCTGTATCACTTTCCACAGTGATAGGGAGGCATCTGCTCGTGGATGAAATACGGCAACCAACAGTAGACGTCTTCAAGATTGAAGATTCATAATGGCATCTATCATCATCTTCAGCAGCATTGGCTGACATGGCTTCTAGAGCACGATGAAGACGCTTAGATGGAGGTAAAACAGCTTCACCATCAGCAGAGGAACCAAATGATTGGTCCTTCTTGGTGTTCCAAAGCTGAGGCCTATTTCCCAAAATTCGAGTGCAACCTCTTGAAGGTGTTACATTATCCAGAGCTCCATTTACCACAAATGAGTCCCTAGCAGCAGGGAAATTTTCATCACAATTAGAGGATGTGCTGATCGGCTCTGATGAATTGACCATAACTTCCTTCAAACTTTCTTCAGTGTGCGCAAAGCTATCAGCTTCCTCATTAGCAGAAGATGGTTTGCCCATTCGCACCCTGGCTCGTTTCACCAATGGCAAGTGCTCATCTCCATCTTCCTTAGAAGAAGTTCCATTTTCCTTGGAACAAGTCCCATTCATCTTTCCACAATCAGTCTGCCGAGTTTGACTACTGCTTTGCAAACCAACCTCCAAAACTGTCTCCTTGTCCAACATACTAATAGGCTCAGATGCATCATTAGTAACTCGCTTTCTGTTCGGCTTCCTTTTCTTCTTAATAACAACCTTACCTCCTAGATCAAGTCCTTTGATCAACTGAGCATCACCATCCATGCATTCGACAACAGTCTCTGAATGTTCACCTTTACAACCAGAATCAATAGCACCGCCTTCATCAAGACTAAATGTGTCAGAATCAACTGTGACTACTTCAGAACCATTGTCTTCAATAAAACCATTTGAAACAAAAGCAGCTGAATTCACATCATCACACTCAGAGTTATCAGGTGATTTCCGTATTCGTTTATTCCTTCTTAAACACCTATCTCGAACTAGATTACCAGATACGTCCCTAGCATCCTTGGCATCATCATCACATGGCATTATGAAGTTCCGTAATCTACGCGATTCCATCCTAGATGAGCTTCTTGATCTACGAGCTGGTGCTTCCTCTTTCTGTGGTCGCGAATGTCTTGATCTTTTTCTTGAAGAGCAGGTCATTGGCAGAGGTGTTTCAGTAACCATTTCTGTGGCAGTTGGGTCCTCAATTAGGGCCTCCTTATCAACCATTGCATCTATTTGTGCAGTCGCTGAAGCATCCTCAACAGAAACATTTGGCTCATTTCTATCAATTGTTGAATGTGAAGATTTCGAGCGTGAATCAAGAATAGCTTCAGGAGCTTCAGACTGATCCTTTGAACCAAAGTTGGATGAAGAGTCCACTGAGTTCCCTCCATTTGCAGTGGAGTTGAAATCATCAACTTGGTCCTCTTTCTTCAGCTTGTCATAGCTATCAATGATCTCCTGGACTGCACGAACAAAATCTGAACCCTTTCCATGACGCTTGCCCAGAAGCGACTGTTTCTTCTCCTCAGTAAATGCCTCAACATCAGCAGGGTTGCAGAACGCTCTGCGTTAAAAAAGAAATACACTCAATGGAATAAGACAAACTAGCTAGCAAATATCAAATTCAGACTTCTGGTGCAGTTAAGGGTAACGCATCACTTGAGTAACTTAGGTCACTGTCACCACAAACATAATGGGCATGTGATGTAAAAAATGAAATAAAGATTTGTATGCAATAGTATTGAAGTTTCCAGCTTATATATATATTCAGTGATTCACAATGCACCCTTATACATAAATCATGAAATACAATTAAAAGAAATTCATTGGTATATATTTACTAAAGCCTAACTCACAATTTCAACATTATTCAGCAAATTTCTGTCATTTCTATAATCTTTACTAATATTCCCACCAATATTCTGTGGACTACCTACATTTCATCATCCCTGATTGTATGTAACCAGCTAATTGATGAGGGAGTGCTTGGGGTCCTGCAACTTCAATAACTTTGAAGGATAGAAATTAAGCTTACAACCCTTCACTCACAAATCAAAACCCACTCAGCTGTAAAAATGTACGCACACACATGGATGCAAGGACACTCGTGCGCACATTCACATTCACAATCCAAGTAAACAGAAGGATTAAAAGAAAATATCCTTCAATCAACATTTGAGTCTAGCGTATCAAATATACTTCCATGCAACAGGCATATATCAAAAATCTTTATCTCCTCCCAAAAAAAAAACTCATCCTTCATCAACAAAATCTTTATTTCCTACACCAAAGCCCTATGAAAGCAAATTTATGCCAGTCTTGCATGTGAAGCCAAAATTAAGATAGGA
This sequence comes from Prunus avium, assembly GCF_965620075.1. Taxonomy (NCBI): domain Eukaryota; kingdom Viridiplantae; phylum Streptophyta; class Magnoliopsida; order Rosales; family Rosaceae; genus Prunus; species Prunus avium. The sequence goes on from NC_142291.1 coordinate 38,987,734, forward strand.
AAAAATAGATCATTTTCAAATATGTTCTTACAATTATTCTCCTTATAAAAGCATGAAACCTGGATGAAGTAAATGACTCAAAAGACCAGACTTTAGAAACAAAAAAGAAAAGCATTCACATCCCTAACGTCTCCTATAGCTCCACCCAAACAAGATAAATATAGGGATTTGTTCACTCTATAGAAATTCTGGCATGTTGTTGCTAGGCCATGAGTATGGATAATTGATCAAGTCAGTTCTTACTTAAAATAAAACATTCGTTCAGGTTCACAATTAAAATAAAACATTCGTTCAGGTTCACAATCTGGTAACATAAAATATTTGTCAAGAAAACATTCAAACAGGCTTCACCTCCAAGCAAGGGTAAAAAAGCAACAACAAAAACCCCAAATCAATCCCACTTTTTCTAATCAATGGCACTCCCCACTTAGCATTCTAACAAGAGGAAGAAACTAACCACCATTTACTACGGAAATCATCTTGCTCTATTACCTTCATAATGTAATAATTATTAGCCAAACCAGGTTTTTCCAGTGCATAATTCAAAGGGGCAAACGTCGACTTAAGTGTGGTCATTGTATCTGCTATCCAACCAATCTAAATTTTCCTAAAAGTAAAACAAATTCTTCAGGAGCTTCTTCCCCCTCATCTCTCTAATACTAATTATATGACCAGAAATAACTAGTAGAGATATAAAACTGTCATGCAAAGAACAAGAATGTAATAACAGAACGAGATCTTGTCAGTGGAGGAAATAAAACCAGGAAAGTAGATCCGCTGCCTTTTATTCACAACAAATCACTTGTGATGCAAGAGAGATTGGAGTCCATCCAATAAAGCATCACACACAATCTACAATTACACCCACGGCCTCAAATCTATGTCAAACTATAATTATTTCTCATACGAAGTAGGTTACTCTAAACTGATGAAATATGTTCAAACCTCACAATATCCTGAAAGAAAACATTCATATAATCTATACACTTGCTTATTCCGGAAGACCTCCAAAAGATTTGTTTTCCCTGGTGTTGAAATACTGAGTAAAGTTTGCTACTCTTGAAGGGTAAAGCATAACTTTCTCACTTCAATTCAATGTATGCAAGTTTACCAGTAATTTGCTTCATACAACATAGAGTATAAAAGACAATCAAACTAGTAGAATTCAGGATCAGTATAATGTAGAAACTCAACTCGTTGGTAACTAACCAGTTTAAACTCTCACCTATGACTTCGGATTCTGGGATCACAATGAAACCTCAAAGATACATGAGATAAACTAACTGCTAAGTTCATCTCCATTCTATTGATATCTATTAAATTATTCTTAATTTCTGGTTTAAATCTACAACAAAACCTATTGGATAAACCAGATAAAACAAGAGACAGAAATTAAGAGGGGGGTTGAACAAAATTGGATCAAATAAAACACTGTACGTGCAAGGCATCCATTTGATTACATCACAATTCTCTCCTTTTTTTCTCAACGTTGTTGGTAAATTTAAAAGAGGGAAGAGTTGAGAGTTGTTCATCTTCATCAATTTACTTATTGACATTGTAAGAGTGTATAATGCCCCTACCCAAATTACCTTGTTTTATCCTCACTTAATGGAATAGAATACAGGCCCTAAATAATAAAAATAAATCATCAGTAACATACAAGTTTTTCTATTATTAGTCACCACTCAACTTTGCTAGTACCATCCCTAATTTTTTTCAGAGGCAACTAACACTCACAGGGTGAAAAAATATCTACAACTAAAATTTGTCTCATGTACAATTAGATGGAAAAAAAAAAAAAAAAAAAAAAAAAAAAAAAGAAGAAGAGGAGAATGAAGACAGACACAATAACATAGTAGCGATTTTCGATTGACCAAAAACATATTAACATACCTAGCAACACAAGTTAAGAAGCCAACTACCAAATTTTGGAAGAGAAGAACAACATAATCAAGCTTTATTCTTCATAACTCAGTACAATCAACATAGTAATCATACCTTACTCAAAAAACATGACATCATATTATCATAAAGTACAAAGTTAACTTCCGTCAATAAGTCTGATCTGAAAGGAAAGTCATAACTAATCAATTATTTGACTTACACCACTATAGAAACCACCGCTGTTAGACTAGAAGCTAATCAAGAATGCATTGAGTACTTACATCTGTTGGGTTCCAAAGAAGTAGACAAGTACTTTCTTCCAATCAGCAGAGTAACCCCACTTCTCAGGCTCGCTTACCTGCAAGCACAAACCAACTCGATAAGACAAGTTAAGCAGTCCTAATAATCACTGAAAGTAAGTCTCGTAATCACTGCAGTAGTGCACTTCCATAGTGACAGTCCATGAGAATCGATGAATATAAAGATCAAAGAAAATTAAAATTTTCAAATTTAAATGTACAAACTTAACGCTAGTCATCAAACCCCCATTTCCACATACGTCGATAAAGAAATATCATAATAAAAATGAAAAAAAGTTAGATAAAGAAAATAGATGAACTCATGAATCACCTCTACACTTCCAACTACCAAGACTAGAAAATTACAAAATTACAAAAACCCAAAAATAAAATTAAAAAACCAAAAAAGTTAACTCAAGGCAATTAAAGAAGAAATAAATTGAAACTCAGATCCAGAAAACTATCCTTTCAAGCAATAGCCCACACTGTATCAAATCCACTAAGCTTGCACAAAAGCACCAAAACCCTAACTAAAGCATATTCCTCAACTGCGCAGTCGTCTTGACCGGGCATGGCATAAATAAATAGAAAAGATATTTTTTTTCACAGAAGACTTACCGTAGCAGGCCAAGCAGGGAAGCCTTTGACCTTAGCAAGTACAAGATCGCCGACCTTCCATTGGCGGCTCGCAGCGGCGGCCTGAGCGGCTTTGCTAGCTCCTTTCCTTCGGCTGGGAGCCATCAAAGAACCACCACCGGAGGCGCTCCAATTGAATTAGGGAACGCTATTTGAACTGGAATAAATACACGAACTCAGGGATGTGCCGCAACCGCCCAAGGAATTGAACAATCTGGCACTCTACGGAAAATCTCTGGGGGAGATTCGCAGGCATTGAAGCACAGAGATCGCATTCAAAGCGAGAGAGTGAGTGACTGAGTCTGTGCACGAAACCCTAATTTCTAAGAGAGAGAGAGAGATAGAGAGAGAAAGAGAAGGGGAGAGAGACGAAAGAGTTGGATGAGTATGATAGAAGAGTTTTATGTGGAAGAAGCGCAAACAGAGAGATGAGTTGGTTAGGTGAAGGGGAGACTAATGTGCGCTAGGGGTGTGCAGTGTAAGTCCCGTGTAGGTTTTTTTTTTGGGCCTGGTTGCAATATGCTAACGTGCGCTGGATGTGTGATGTTTCAAGGGTCATAGATATCGGCCATATTGCAAAGGACTAGTATTGTGCCGTGCGAATAACACGTGACCCACCAGCCATGCTCCCAGACTTCCTCAAGTGGAGCTCAAATTACTTTTTTACCCTATGTGATTAAACCCGGCCCGCTTCTGTTTGGTTTCGGGATAAACAGGGCCGGGTTATCCACGAACTGTATCGCAAACAAATATCAGTATATCTTGAGCAAGTTAGTTTTGAAGTGTTTAGTTAGTGAGAAAAAAATTGTCATTCCGCTAGGGTTTTTGATTGAAAAGGCTTCTGAACTTATGCCCAAATTTTATTTTGGTCCTTCAACTAATTTTTATTTATTTCGTGTCTGACTGGTCCTTCCGTGACCTTTTTGGGTAATTAACAAAATACAAGTCGGGCAATAGCTGGCTATATGGTTTGGGAAACTCCTATCTAGTTGGGCCATTTTACAAAAGGTATGGACCATCATTGTTGACCGTTGGATCATATTTTGGTATTCGGGCCTCAATCTTGGGTCGGATTTCTTTACTGAGAGGAACAGAAGGGGTTGGCCCATATTGTTATTTTTTTTAATTTTACATTGTAAAATGTAAAAAAATCATTTTATTTGCCGTCAAAAAACTTGGATTCCAAGTCCATGTAGGCATAGGTGCCTGTAAAAACGCGCACGCGGTAAGTCAAAACCCTTGAAGCCAAACTCTATATATAGTTTTCGATAGGCCTGGGCACGGTTCGGGTCGGGTCAAAATTTGGCCGACCCGTGAGCCGAACCGATGGAGAGCTCGGTTCTCGGGTCGGGTCGGGTCTAGGGTGAAAGCCGAAATTGGGCCGAAGTAGAAATGGACCTCGGTTCTCGGGTCGATTCTGAGTTCTGATCGGTTTGGGCTTGAGCTCAATTTCAACATTTTCAAAAGCCCAAATCTTATTTAATTCGCCAAAAAAAAGCACAAATCATTTTTTTTTAGCAAAACAAAGCCCAAATCAGATTTACTTTCATTAAGCCAAAACACATTTTTTTTTGTCAAATTGCCAAAACCTATTAAATTCTTATGAACAAGCCCAAAACACTTTTTACTTATCTTTCAAAACCTGAAATTATGTAAATTCAACCTATAAAAATCCATCATTCCAATCTAAATTTCTAAACTACATGAATCTCACATTCACACATTTAACCAACCAACCAAGGAAAGGAAATATAATCTCTTACAAACCATTACAAAAAATAATACACAAACCAAATTAAACTTATGAAATTAAAGATTACAACTCATCACAAAAATACACATGAAGATAATATCCTTGCAAAAAATCTGCTGCATCCATTCTTCCAAAAGCCTTAACAAAACAACCTACACAACGCTTACAAGAATTAACACAAACTAAAACATATATATTATCCAAAAACCAGATTTAAACAGAGTTTCCTATCCATCAACAGACTACAACATATATATTATCCAAAAACCAGATTTAAATAGAGTTTTCTATCCATCAACAGACTACAAAACCAAAGCAAACTAGATTCATCCAAAATGAAAGAATGAGTAAATTAATGAATGAACATTACAGGCTTGTAAGATTTGGAGGTAGCTTATTTAAATCATAAGAAAAACAGCTGAGCCCTCACACGTTACCCATGTCCATGATTTATACAAAACCTAGTCATATATGCTCAGAGCAAGCTTTAATAGATCTGAATACCTCTCTCCAAGTAAAATCAACCAAAATATAAAACAGGACAACTTCTTATTTTACATATTCAAATATATTTTTATAGTGCTAAAAAACTTACAGTGCCATCAATATATTTTCATCTGCCCAAAAATACACACATATCAGACAACAATCAATCACCAAACACAAAAAAACAGAACTGATCCTCATGAATGTTTTCAAAATATAAACAGATTAAAGGACCAATTTATACCTCACAGAAAGGAAAAAGGACAGCGAGACTCTAAACCATTAGAACACATTACAAAAGCTAGTCATATCTGGCTGGACTGTTAAACAAAGTTCCACAAGCTGGAATTCTTTCTTTACACGAAATTATATAGTTAAATGAATTGACCACATTAACCAATATGTAAATCAAATGCCAGATTGAAGGCATAATCTAGAGCATGGGCTACCTTCTCTTTTCCTGTGTCTCTAAAACAACCATCTAAGACTGGGCTACCTTCTCTTTTCCTGTGTCTCGAAAACCCACCCAATTCATATCTCTTTCTCTCCGTTTCTTTATCTCCCTCCCAAGTTCTCTGGTTCTCACTCTTTCTCTCTCTAGTTCTCTATCCTTGGCTCTCTCTCCCTACCGATCTTTCTCTATTTTCCCCTTCAACTTCAAAGACACAGATCTTCATCCGATTCATCATAACAGTTCATAATTTCTTTGTCAATTTCAAATAATCATCACAACACAATTTCAAATATATTTAATTTAGAATAAACCCTAAATTCAAAGGAAGATGATGCTAGAATAAACCATAAATTTAATCACCTTTGACTGATATGACAAAGAAACCCACAGAAGAAATCGCAGGAGAGGAAGGAATAGATGTCGATTTGGTGACCTGCCGCTGGGAAAAAAAATTTAACAGATAAGAGAAGCTGAAGCTGAGAAGCGACTGATAAAAAATTTAACAGATAAGAGAAAGAGAAGCTGACCTGCCGCTGCGTGCAGGGCTGAAGGCGGCGCGGTCGAGAGAGAGAGAGAGCTGAGGCGGGTCGAGAGAGAGAGAGAGAGAGCTGAGGCTGAGGCTGAGGCTGAGGCTGAGGCGGGTCGAGAGAGAGAGAGCTGAGGCGGGTCGAGCTCGAGAGAGAGAGAGAGATCTGAGGCTGGTCGAGCTCGAGAAAGAGAGAGAGAGAGAGAGAGAGGTGAGGCGCCGCTAGGTTTAGGTCAAAAACGAAAAGAAAAAAACGAAGAGAAGACTCAGACTGAGTGAGAGAGAGAGTAGCGTGTGTGCGTGTGTGAGGGTTACAGCAAAAAAAAAATTGCGTAAGGGATCTGGTGTGCAAGCACTCACTCTTCTTCTTTTTTTGGCCAATCACATGAGGCCACGTGTAAATTATATATATTTTTATATATTAACCGGTTCGGTTCAGGTCCACCGGTTCTGAAAAAATTAGAACCGAGAGCCGAACCGTTGACCTTCGGTTCGGTTCAGGTCCAAGTTTGACTTTTTCGGTTTGGTCAAAAAACGCTCTTTTTCGGTTTGGTTTGGGTTGGTTCGGTCGGTTCGATCGGTTTATCGGTTTTTATGCCCACCCCTAGTTTTCGAACCCCTTGTTGGACCACGCTCAAACTCAAAAGTCAAAACTCACATATCGCATAACCCTACTTCACCAAACTAGAGCAACAAAAAACATCATCTTCAAGAAGTTGTCAACAAATTTTCAGTGAAACCTGCAAGAACCAAAACCTATTTTTCTCAAATGATCGTCTTGCCTCTGCCATGCGCCGCCGGACCACGTGAAGATCTTCATCACAGCCTTGTTTGCAAGGCCAGTTCAATCAGTACAAGGAGGAGAAATAATCTTTCTAGGGTTAGTGTAACTTCAACATACCAACCCAAAAGCCTCTTCCAGATATTGATGAATAATAACCCACTTCAAAACGACAACGTATTGATCGTCTCCAATCCCGGGCTAGAAAGCAATAAGAAAGAATATTGTACAAGAACATTGGAGAAAGAAGCTGCTTCTTCTATAATCCAAAGGCTAGAGGCCATTGGGGAAAGGGTGATAGAGTTGGAGAAGAAAAAGTTTATGAACAAAACCAAAGGATCGGAACTATCACATGAGGAGAGCATATTGGTGGAAGATTTGAGTAGAGAGATTTTTAACAAGTTCTTGGCCAAACCAATTGAATACTTGAGAAGTGGTCATGGAGACTTGCAGGAAAAGTTAAAGGAGCTCGAGTTTCTTGTGGATATTCTTGAAGAATCGTGTTTGATGGGGGAGAAAGTACCAAACATTCTTTCATGCAAAGCCACCCACTAGCAAGCTATGCCGCCTTCATTTCTTGGTGGTCAAAATTATTATATTATATTGTTAGGGGTTAGGAGGATCCTCCTGTAAAACTTTTGTTTTCGTTGTCCGATTGTATTGACAATTCAATCGATATTCTTGCCGTGCCACGCCATGGGTTAATTCTTGTAACTCTTAAAATTATAGGTCTTCAACTCATTCACTTTTTGTTTCGTAAGTTAGGCTTGTATTTAAAATATTCAACCTACATTTATATGTACAGTAATTTACCCAACTTGTATACGTAAATATTTACCTATAGTCTGGTTCTTTTTTTATTAAGGATTTACGTATAGTTTTTATGCACAATAGTTTACCTACATTTATATGTACATCAGTTTACCTAGAGGTAAAACATTCAATATATATATACACAGAGAGAGAGGGAGAGAGTTGGGAGCACTTTGTGGTCAAGGGCAAGTCGAACTCTTTGGGTGTGGGGACACCTCGTGATATTTACCCAAAAAAAGCAACAATGGTGAAACATTCAAAATACCATAAAATGTTCTTTGTTAATACAAACATTAAAAATTGAAATTATTAATTAAATGATGATAATATGGTAAATTCACTTTTTTTCATATTAAACAAAAATTTAAAATTTAAAATAAATCAAATAATGGTCCTATTGTTATGAAACACAACTATCTATTATCTTTTTAACTTTTAAAATAAAATAAATTTTTTTATATAAATAAAAAATAAAAAAATAAAAAGTGTGTGCCAAAGGGCTAGTATGTACTAAAAAGAAGGTAAATTATTTATGAACAAAAACACAATAAAGGAGCAAGACACCATGATAGATAGGTAAACGAATATAGTCACACTCAAATTTATTGTGGTGTTTGTTTGATTTGCCCCTTGTTGGTTTCTTGTGTCTTTCACATCGCGGACCTCATTTGGTTTTGATGTTTGTGGATTTTCCCTTTGGGCCCTAGTTCTATTTTCAATTGGGTTAGGTGTTGACTTTTCTAAAGAAAATGTTGATATAAGGCTTTGCCTATCTTCTGTTTCGGATTCACATGTTCCATCATATTGATTTGTAGAAAAATAATTAAATAGGTGTGATATTTATGTATTTTAATTTAGGAAAATAATTAAATATGTATATATATATATATTTTAAAATTGAAAGTGAGGTTCATAAAATAAAATTATAAAAATTATAAAAATTTTAAAAAAAAAGAAGGCAAAAGAATAAAAAAGGCTTGAAAGTGAAGGTGAGACCAACTGATGATTAGCTTTTTTAGGTGGCGCTCCTCCCGACTGACAAAGCAAAACGTTAATTTGGAAAACCACGGGCCAACTACTTTCCTCCCTAGAAAAGAATAATAGTTCTACTTTTGTACATAACTTGACCACGTGACGACAAAATAGTGGGACCCAACACTAAACAAACTACTTATCGAAATTATGAATTACACGTGGGAGCCTGCAACGCCAACACGTGTCAAAGAATGGATATATCTTGTGGATTCGTCTTCAACATCCCGCGACAATCCACATCTTAAGAGGCTGAGATATTTTTTCAGCTAACAGAACACGATATTTTGATTCGCAAGACAGTTGGACACGTGGCGGCCAACGAGTTTATACCCGATTCCATTCCGCTGCTCATACAATTCCTCGATTCACTATCTAAGTATCCAAGCAATGACATGCTAACACGCGTCCATCCGCAATTAGAAATTCGACACGTACCCTACTTGCGCAAAGAAGTATGCGAGTTAGTTAACCACTCGAAACTCAACACGTGCCCCTGTACTGTACTCTCGTCCCCCATATATATAAGCTCGCGGGACAGACAGCATCGGCTTCATCTCGATTATTGATAATTTTTTTTTTCTCAAAAATACACTCTAACATCGTCGCGATGAGTTTGAACCGGCGACTCAGACCGAACCCGCCGAGTCAGAGGTCCGATTCAGATGACCTCGGAATTCTCAACGAGCAGATACTCTTCCTCGTCTTCCGGTCCATGAAATGGGATATTCAGGCGCTCTGCTCAACCGCGTCGGTGAACCACAAGCTCCGAGCAATCGTGAAGAGGCTGCTGTGGCGGGAGCTCTGCGCGCATAGCGCCCCGCGCATGATAGAATCGCTGGAGAACGCTGCGCCGAGCGGTCGAATTGGCGGCGGATGGCACACGCTCGCGAAGCTCATGTTCTTTTGCTGCGGCTGCGAGCCAACTCCGAATTTCAAGGTGAGTCGACCCATCCCGGGCCACTTCGTCAAATCGTCACGGTTCTCGAAGACTTCGGGTCAGAGCTTCTTGACGAAGCGGTGCCGGGGCGATTTGCTGTACGTCAGCGACCCGTGCGAGCATCCGATGGGGGAGAAGGAAGACGATTTGGGGATTTACAGAGGGGTATTTAAGGGATTTGACAAGTCAAAGACGAGGGCGTATTTGATCGGACGGCGAGTAAAGCTTGAAGAAAGGGTGAGATGTCCTTACTGTGGGGCCCCCGAGTGGAGCATGACCGCGGCTGGGCTGGTGCCCAAGAGCGCGGCTCGGAGGCTTGGCTCCCATCATGGGGCGTTGGAGTATTTTGTCTGTGTGAACGGGCACATGCATGGTTCGTGTTGGCTGGTGCCTTTGTCGTCCGATGATAATGAGGATGATGAGATGGACGGCAGTGATGACTTCGATTTCGCTGATAATGATGGGGGTGTCCGCAGAATTGGCTACGACGATCGGACGGCCACAAATGGAAGTATGTGCTCTATGGGGGAGGAAGTTGTAGTGGACGGGCCCGCAAAGTAGCTGCCTTCTGGGGCCCCGTTTTGATGGGTCGATGTTGGACCGTTGCTTTTGGTTTCTCTCCGGTGATTCGCATCCTTTCGGCGTCGGTTGCTGTTGCGGAGATTTTTTGGGTGCGGGATGATGTGGAGATTGGATAACATAAATTTAGGCTGACGTGTAACATTTTTGTGGAAATTATTTGTGTGAGTTCCGTCCCGCTGCTTTTTATTTTTTCTTTCTACTCTTTTCTTTTTATTTATTTTAATTTTATTTTGCTCCACAGCTAGATGGAGCATAGTAGTGTGTGATAGGATATTGGATTTTATATAGCCATTCTGGTTTGTAGATTACATTTTTTATTATAATCAAATAGAAACTTCATTGGATAAACTTCAACGATACAATCAAATATATTAATAAGACATAAAATACCAATCTCAAAATGGCAACAAACTAACATGCTAAAAGCAAAACTAATGCAAACAAAAGCCGCACTAAAACTACTAGTCCACATTACCACAATTAACCATAAGCTCAAACAAAGTCTACAAACTCAACATAACCAACCTTAAAACAATCCATGAGCCTAAACGAATTCTATCACCACCACCTAAAGAAAAGTCGTCGTGGCCACACTCACCACCACATCCGTAACAGATCTAGGGAAAATATAATTTCCAGTGATTTAATTGTGCATAAGAATGAACAAATAAACGAAACCAACAACCTTGTCAAAGAACAATTGAATGATTTGCAGCAACCTCCATTAAAGACGACGTAGAATCAAATTTAGAGAACATGAGCGGCATTAATGAGCGAGTTTTGAGACCAGGATCTGATTGAGAACATAAACTAAAATGGGTGATGGGGAACTTCAATCTAATCATGGCTCAGAATAAACCACCACAATGGCCTTTTATTCAAAATGCTCCATTGGACTTATTCACTAACCTAAAAGGAAAAGACGAGAAGAGAATAGAAGGAGGAGAGGCAACTACAAATTTGAGTTACATGTACTTTATAAGTGATTAGAGAATATGATTTATATTACACTTATGCTTAGATTGTTTTTTAGTACAAGCGACAATCTAAACTACATGGAAGGGGGATTTCTCTCTCACACAAACAACTATGATGCCGTGAGAATTCGAACCTGAGATATTTGATATGCAAGTTAATGTCTTTTTTAATTGGGCTAGACCCTCGTTGGCCTTAGATTGTTAATCATATGTATCAAGTTAATTAATCATAAACAAATCAAAGTCATATATATTAAGAAGCCCTCATTATCTTTTAATTCATATTTATCAAATCAAATCCTTGGTTAAAATTTTAAAATTGATAAGCATTTTTTTATGAACAAAAAAAGAACACAGAAAATAAATAAAAGGGGCAGTTGGGTCAAAGAACAGATTCAAATATATTCTGTAACGTACACAAGCGTGAGTGCAGCAAGGCCAAACATGCCTCCGACCTTGTTGGCGCCATCGAACCGCTCTCTATTCTGCTTCCCATTCCCAAACATTTGATCGACAAAAGAAAAAGAAAAAGAAAACCCCAATCTCATCCTTCTCTGTCCAAATTTTCAATTTCAATTTCACTGAATCCCAAAAAGCCACGCCCAAGGCACACACAGGTTCGTCTTGCATATGCATATGTGCATTTCCTCTGTTTCATCATCTTCTTCTTCCTCTGTTTGATCGCCGTTTCGAATGTGAATTTGCAGGAGCTAGCAATTGAAAATGGCGACCCTTCAAGATATAGCAGTATCGGCGGCCATCAATATATTGTCTGCATTGGGCTTTCTCGTGGCCTTTGCTCTGATACGGCTTCAACCGTTCAACGACAGAGTCTACTTTCCCAAATGGTACCTCAAGGGGATCAGAGGAAGCCCCACCAGTTCTGGGGCTTTCGTCAAAAAATTCGTCAACTTGGACGCCAAAACCTACATCAAGTTTCTCAATTGGATGCCCGCGGCATTGCGAATGCCTGAGCCGGAGCTCATAGATCACGCAGGCCTCGATTCTGCTGCCTACATTCGGATTTACGTACTCGGGTAACTTTTTCATGTACATGTTACGAAATGAATGTTACATGTGATTGTTTTAATGCGGACTGTTATTAGTACTCCAAAATAGTAGTCTCCTAAGGTACACGGGCAGAATAAATAACTATTTTGGAATGCTAATAACAGTTCCTTAATTTTTCATGCTAAACTATTTATCATACTTTAATGATACTAATTAATTACACGTAGGTTGAAGATATTTGTCCCCATAACCGCGCTTGCGCTTATTGTTTTGGTGCCTGTCAATTATACCGGAAATACGCTGGGAAAGACCCGTGAAGTAACATTCAGCGATATTGATAAGCTCTCGATATCCAATATTCCCTCTGGATCTCCCAAGTGAGTTTTTTCTCTCTTATTTTGCTTTGTTTTCTTCTAGGCTGTAAATGTCATGGTTTTTGGGACTCAGAAATACTTTTTGTTGTTGGTTTTAATTCACCAAGTATGAATTTATCTTATGTCTTGCAGGTTTTGGGCACATATGGTGATGTCTTATGTCTTCTCCTTTTGGACGTGCTTTGTTTTATACCATGAATACAAGACAGTGGCTACTAAAAGGCTTGCATTTTTAGCATCTGAAAAACGCCGTCCAGATCAATTTACGGTGAGGGCATCTACATGGTGCTCTGTTTTGTTTCCTCAATGATATGTCTTTATTGAATTTGATTTATTATGTCTTCTCCCATTAGATTCTGCTTAGCTTGCTGCGGTTGACAATATTAACTCTATGTCCCCAACAGGTTCTTGTAAGGAATGTACCCCCAGATCCTGATGAATCAGTCAGTGAGCATATTGAACATTTCTTCTGCGTAAACCATCCCGATCACTACCTTACACATCAAGTATGCGGCTTTTTAAACTTGTTTGATTTTTTTTTTGTTAGTTTGACTGCTGAAAGAATCAGCATATACTGCTGAAAAAAATTTCAAGAACAAGATAGTAAACTGTATTGTATCTGCAATAGGTTTCCAGTGTTACAACAACTTAACCATTTTTTGTAACCTTTAAATGTCTGTAGGTTGTATACAATGCAAATAAACTTGCAGCGGTGGTCGCGAAGAAGAAGAGTTGGAATAACTGGCTTGTTTACTACCAAACCAGATATGAAAGAAACCCTAAGTCTAGGCCTACTACAAAGGTTTCTTTCTTTACTTGATATTTGATAACCACTCAATTATGTTTTTGTTTGAGAGTTTCATTTGTTAATAATTTGTCACTATTGAGTTCATCATCTCATATCCCATTAGACAGGTTTCCTGGGCCTGTGGGGAGCTAAAGTGGACGCGATTAATTACTACATTGAGGAGATTGAGAAGATGAGCCAAGAAGTGAGTATGCCTCCTTATACCTATACTTTGTATTGACTTATGCAAGTGTTGTTGCTATTTATTTACATCTGCTAGCTAATTTAGCTATATCCAATGCAGATGCTGCTGCATGTAGCCAAATATTCTCTGTTCTTCCCAAAAATGAATGGGAACTAATCTGCTAGAGTATACATGTTGTTTTTGTTCGTCCGTTCTAGATGAATAATGATGTAGATTTCATGCAGGAAAAACAAGAAAGGGAAAAGGTTGTAAGTGATCCTGATGCCATAATGCCTGCAGCATTTGTTTCATTCAGAACGCGATGGGGAGCAGCTGTATGTGCTCAAACTCAGCAATCAAGTAATCCTATCCTCTGGTTGACAGAGTGGGCTTCTGAGCCACGCGACATCTATTGGAGAAATCTTGCAATTCCATATGTTGAACTCAATGTTCGGAAACTACTCATGGCTGTAGCCTTTTTTTTCCTTACTTTCTTCTTTATGATTCCAATAGCATTCGTCCAATCTCTAGCCAACATTGAGGGGATTATGAAGGTCCTTCCTTTCTTGAAGCCAGTACTGGAGATGTGAGTCCCTATTTCATTCTGTTAGTTATTGATTTCTCATGTGTAGTTATATGGACTAAGAATAAAGGTTTCAAATCCTCACCCCTCTTTTCTTTTTCTTTTTTCCATTTTTTCCCAGGAAGTCCGTTAAGTCTGTCATCCAAGGTTTTCTTCCAGGAATTGCATTAAAGATATTCCTTGCTATACTTCCAATGATTCTTATGTTAATGTCCAAGATAGAAGGTTTCACATCACTCTCATCTCTGGATAGGAGGTCTGCTGCGAAGTATCATTTGTTCATACTTATAAATGTGTTTCTGGGAAGCATTATTACAGGAACAGCACTTCAGCAGCTTGAGAAACTTATGAACGAGCCCTCAACAGAGTAATTTTGTGTAACTCTTTCCATGTATCTATCCAAACTGTCAGGGTTGTTTGTCTTTTGTTGTGTTAATGGCAAATAATAATTTCCAATAAGCAGAAATCAAGATATACCATTTGCATCCCTAGGTTTCTTTTCTTATGGAATTACGTTGATGTTTTTTACAACTTAGCAGCAATGTTGACATTTGCATCTTTGTGTCTTACACTTGGAATTTTCCAAATTTGCCTATTGATGATGGGATATCTGACAGGATACATACTGTTGGTTTTGCAGATTCACAAAAACTGTTGGGAGGTCCATTCCAATGAAAGCCACATTCTTCATCACTTATATCATGGTTGATGGTTGGAGTGGAGTTGCTGCAGAAATCGTCAGATTGGTTCCATTAATTTTGTTCCACCTTAAGAACACATTTTTGGTCAAGACAGAAGAAGACAGGGAGCAGGCAATGGATCCTGGTTCCTTGAACTTTGCTACAAATGAACCTAGGACGCAGTTATATTTTCTGCTGGGGCTTGTGTATTGCGTTGTCACACCTATACTTCTTCCTTTCATTCTTATCTTCTTCTCTTTCGCCTACCTGGTTTTCCGTCATCAGGTATGTTGGCTATACCACCATTGCTCAAGTTCATGTTTTCCATGATTGTCTTGACCCTTGCTCTGGCCGGAGAAATTTCAAGCACAGCTCATTCATTTATATATTAGCATTAAGCTGAACTTTGAAGGTTGAAGTGTTTTCTCAGTTCATACTTAGATATTCTAGTGTAAAATCCTAGAGCAATTTTCCTTGTTAGGTGGCACTAATAGTATTCTTCTCCTTTTGTTGCCAGATTATTAATGTCTATGACCAGAAATATGAGAGTGCGGCAGCCTTCTGGCCACAAGTGCATCTGCG